>NC_091205.1:21272077-21377077 GCF_040958095.1 Procambarus clarkii
AGGATAACGACAGCAGCGTACTCTACACTGGCGAAAATTAGAACTTCATTCAGAAACCTAAATGAGGAAGCTTTTAGGGCGCTTTACACTGCCTACGTGAGACCCGTCTTAGAGTATGCCGCGCCATCATGGAGCCCCCACCTGAAGAAACACATAAAGAAACTGGAGAAGGTTCAGAGGTTTGCGACGAGGCTTGTCCCAGAGCTACGAGGGATGGGATATGAAGAGCGGCTGAAGGAACTGAACCTTACGACACTAGAGAAAAGAAGGGAGAGAGGAGATATGATAGGGACATATAAAATACTCAGGGGAATTGACAAAGTGGAAATAGATGAAATGTTCACACGTAATAATAACAGAACGAGGGGACATGGGTGGAAACTGGAAACTCAGATGAGTCACAGAGATGTTAGGAAGTTTTCTTTTAGCGTGAGAGTAGTAGAAAAATGGAATGCACTTGGGGAACAGGTTGTGGAAGCAAATACTATTCATACTTTTAAAAATAGGTATGATAGGGAAATGGGACAGGAGTCATTGCTGTAAACAACCGATAGCTAGAAAGGCGGGATCCAAGAGTCAATGCTCGATCCTGCAAGCACATATAGGTGAGTATATAGGTGAGTACACACACAGAAATTTGGAAAGCAGCTAATGTAGTCCCGATATACAAGAAAGGGGATAGACAGGAGGCACTGAATTACAGGCCAGTGTCCCTAACCTGCATACCATGCAAGCTGATGAAGAAGATTGTGCGAAGAAAGCTAGTGGAGCACCTGGAGCGAAAGAACTTTGTAACACAGCACCAACATGGATTCAGGGATGGTAGGTCCTGCCTCACAGGGTTACTTGAATTCTACAACCAGGCAACAAAAATAAGGCAAGAAAGAGAAGGGTAGGCAGACTGCATATTTTTGGATTGTCAGAAACCCTTTGATACAGTGCCACACAAGAGGCTAGTGAAAAAGCTGGAGATGCAGGCTGGAGTGAAAGGGAAGGTACTCCGTTGGATACAGGAGTACATAAGCAACAGGAGACAACGAGTCAGTGTGAGGGGTGAGGTCTCAGATTGGCGAGACGTTACGAGTGGAGTCCCGCAGGGGTCAGTCCTTGGACCTATACTGTTTCTGATATATGTAAATGATCCCCCAGAAGGTATAGAATCGTTTCTCTCAATGTTTGCCGATGATGCAAAAATTATGAGGAGGATTGAAACTGAGGACGATAGTAGGAGGCTACAAGATGACCTAGACAGACTGAGTGAATGGTCCAACAAATGGCTGTTGAAGTTCAACCCGAGTAAATGCAAAGTAATGAAACTAGGCAGTGGAAACAGGAGGCCAGACACAGGATACAGAATAGGAGATGAAGTAAATTGGCAACCGCAAAAGTGGACCACGAAAACTTAAGATAGACAACATACCAATAGACTATGTCTCTTCTTTCAAATACCTTGGAGTCTCTGTTCCTTGTACCTCAACTGCATTCAATAAGTTACATCAACAATGTAGAGACAGACTCAAGGCTCTCAGAACTGTAGTGGGGTACAGCCCGAAATATGGTGTTAATATTAGAATAGCAAGAATGATGTATTTAGCGTATATAAGGTCTCTGATAGACTATCATGCACCAGCTTTGGTCCTGCAGAATGGCAAAAGTATTGATAGACTGGAAAAAATGCAAAATGAAGCACACAGAATTATACTTAGCTGTCCTATAACTACCAAAGTTCTCAACATGCGGAAAGAATTAAATATACTTGGCATTCGAGATAGAATATTTGAAATTAATCTTATGATGGGACTAAAGCTGCTGCGTGATAACAAAAACAACATTGTGTCAGTTGCACTGTTAGAACACATAAGAAATGGAACTAGCGAGTCTAAATGGATTCAAAGAACTGCCACTCATATTAAAATGATGGACTGCACGATGTATATACAGATGAAAGAGTACAGCACTTCCTTCCACCCTGGCAGATAGTACTTTTTGACATCCTGACCCCTGCATACCCCACCAAGAAACTAATCACAAGCAACCCTCATGCTCAGCTTGCCGCTAAATTAAGCACCATAGAACACATTCACAATATACAAGCTGAAAACAACATTGCACAGACCATATACACTGACGGATCACTCAATACAGCTACAGGGAGGGCAGGAAGTGCTGTTATTGCTCATCAGCCCGATGGCAGCACAATTCAAAGAAATATCCGAATTAGTAACTGGGCGTCCACAATGCAAGCCGAGTTGGTAGCGATACTGGTAGCACTCGAAATTATTGACAACACTGAAGTAGACAGCTTAATTATTTCTGACTCCCTATCCTCACTACGAGCAATAAACAGTTTGCAATCAAGTAATAACGTGCTTGTCTTGGAAGCTAGACGTAGATATGTAAGAATACTTAGCAAGAGGGTAAATATAAAAATGTTGTGGATTCTTTCTCACATTGGCATGCAGGAACATGACAAAGTTGACGCCCTTGCTAAGGCTGCAGTAAATAAAGACAGTATTGAATGGAATCTTGAGTTATCAAATAGGTCCCTTAAAAGTGTCATTAGACGAGAACTCCTAGATGGATTTGAAGAAAGTAGAACAGTGCAAACTGGAACTAGTAGGTCCATTGTTCATCACAATGAAATGTGTGAAGTAAAACATGTGTATGGGGCAAGTAACAAAGTCAGTAGACTAACAGATGTTGTCACAGCTCGTATAAGACTTGGCTACAAGTATCTCTGGCAGTTCGGCTTGTATAGGGATCTAGATGAAGTAAAGTGTAAAGTGTGTGGACATAGGAAGGGACACACACTCGAACACTATATCTTGGATTGTTGTAAAATTGAGCCTTTTAGAGATAAATCTAAGCTCACTCTGTATGATATGGCAACCTATCTTATTACCATGGATAAATTACCTGAAATCCTTGCACTGTACCCACATTTTGCTTCCAGTAGATGAACGACATATGAGATTCAGAAACAAGTAGTGTATTGTGAGGACTAATAATAAACAGAAGCTTCCCTATGACTCTGTAATATCCCCATTGGCCAAACTATTATGTATTAACGACAAGACCTACCATTAATGTATGATGACTTACTGTAAATATGTAGCTCTTGTAATAGCACTTTCTCTGTAACTAGCTGACATTGTATCTATAAGGTGTGAAGGATTGAAGAAATTGTTTATGTAATAATCTAAGATGAGGTCTGATAAAGACCTTTTGTGCCCTCTGTAATGCTTTTGCGCTACCGCTCACAGGATGAGTATGGGGTGCACAATAAACTAGCCGCCTTCGGCGGCAACAATCAAATCAAGATGAAGTACTTAATGAAACGGGCAGAGAGAAAGATCTAGGAGTTGATATCACACCAAACCTGTCTCCTGAAGCCCACATAAAAAGAATAACGTCTGCGGCATATGCGAGGCTGGCTAACATCAGAACAGCGTTCAGGAACCTGTGTAAGGAATCATTCAGAATCTTGTACACCACATATGTAAGACCAGTCCTGGAGTATGCGGCCCCAGCATGGAGCCCGTACCGTGTCAAGCACAAGACGAAGCTGGAAAAAGTTCAAAGGTATGCCACTAGACTAGTCCCAGAACTAAGAAGCAGGAGTTACGAGGAAAGGCTGCGGGAAATGCACCTTACGACACTGGAAGACAGAATAGTAAGGGGAGACATGATCACAACCTACAAAATCCTCAGAGGAATCGACCGGGTAAAGAAGGATAAACTATTCAACACTGGTAGGACGCGAACAAGGGGACACAGGTGGAAACTGAGTACCCACATGAGCCACAGAGACGTTAGAAGGAACTTTTTCAGTGTCAGAGTAGTTGACAAATGGAATGCATTAGGCAGTGATGTGGTGGAGGCTGACTCCATACACAGTTTCAAATATAGATATGATAGAGCCCAGTAGGCTCAGGAATCTGTACACCAGTTGATTGACAGTTGAGAGGCGGGACCAAAGAGCCAAAGCTCAACCCCTGCAAGCACAAATAGGTGAGTACACACACACACACACACACACACACACACACACACACACACACACACACACACACACACACACACACACACACACACACACACACACACACACACACACACACACACGCACACGCACACACACCCACAGGGGAAAACCAGGAAACCACAGCTCCCAACACATCACCCCCAGAGGCGAGGGGGGGAACCCACAACCAGCTACCCAGTAACACCTGCGGGGAGGGCAACCCCACCACCCTCCTCTGCATAGAAAACCCCCTTTTCCTTCCTGTCCTCCCGCCCCTTTCACCCCATACCCTCCCTGTCCCTCCCCCTTCACTTGACCCCCCACCCCTCATCCCAATATCCTCTGCATCCCTGGTATTCACCTCACAAATCCTCACACCCATGGCACAGCTTCCTCCACCAGCAGAACACTCACCAAGGAGGAGATTTGAGAAGGGACAGAAGAAAGTGAGCCTTAAGGCAATGTACACTAACATAGATGGAATTACAAATAAAGGAAATGAACTTGGAGAATGGGTACTAGAGGAAAACCCAGACATAATAGCTCTCACAGGAACAAAGCTGACGAAAACAATAACAAATGCAGTGTTCCCACAGGACTATTATGTTATGAGGAAAGAGAGAGAAGGAAGAGGTAGTGGTGGTGGTGTAGCCCTGCTGGTAAGAAAAGGCTGGGATTTTGAGGAGTTGGTTGTTCAGGGATGTGAAGGTTTCAGTGACTACATAATAGGAACAATAACAACTGGAGGGCAAAAAATTATAGTCGTAGTCATATATAATCCACCACCAAATGACAGAAGACCCAGACAGGAATATGATAGAGACAATATGGCCACCATTAACATAATAGAGAGAGCAGCTTCTGTTGCTAGCAGAAATGGATCTGGACTACTAATCATGGGAGACTTCAACCATGGGAAGATAGATTGGGAGAACAGAGACCCGCATGGAGGACCAGAAACATTGAGAGCTAAGCTGCTGGACGTGGCAACAAGAAACTTCCAAGCCAGCACATCAAGGATCCAACAAGAATGAGAGGAGAGGATGAATCAGCAATGCTTGATCTGATATTTACCCTAAATGAGTGGGATATAAGGGAAGTCAAGATGGAAGCACTCTTGGGAATGAGTGATTACAGTGTATTGAACTTTGAGTACCTGGTAGAGCTGGAATTATCCCCTCCCCCCTCCCCGAAAAAGAACTAGGAAACAAAAGGCTGGCATACCGAAAGGGAAATTATGTGGAGATGAGAAGCTTCCTAAGGGGAATACCTTGGGACACAGTCCTCAGAGCTAAGTCTGTACAAGATATGATGGACTATGTCACCCAAAATTGTCAGGAGGCAGTAAGCAGATACATCCCGGTCCAAAAGGAAAAATCCGAGAAGCAAAAGAAGAATCCATGGTATAATAGGGCATGTATGGAAGCAAAGAAACTGAACAAAAGGGCGTGGAGGAACTTCCGGAATAACAGAACACCAGAAAGCAGAGAGAGATACCAGAGAACCAGGAATGAGTATGTCAGGGTGAGAAGAGAAGCAGAGAAAAGCTGTGAAAATGATATAGCAAACAAACCCAAGACCGAACCAAAGCTACTCCACAGTCACATCAGAAGGAAAACAACAGTGAAAGAACAGGTAGTGAAACTTAGAACAGGCGAGGACAGGTATACAGAGAATGACAAAGAGGTGTGTGATGAACTCAACAAGAGGTTCCAAGAGGTCTTCACAACAGAACAAGGTGAGGTCACTGTGCTAGGAGAAAGGGAAGTAAACCAGGCGGCCTTGGAAGAATTCGAAATTACGAGAGAGGAGGTCAAGAGACACCTGCTGGATCTGGATGTTAAAAAGGCTGTTGGTCCAGACGGGATCTCGCCATCGGTACTGAAAGAGTGTGCAGAGGCACTTTGCTTGCCACTCTCCATAGTGTATAGTAGGTCACTGGAGACGGGAGACCTACCAGAAATATGGAAGACGGCGAATGTGGTCCCAATATACAAAAAGGGCGACAAGCAAGAGGCACTGAACTACAGGCCAGTATCCTTGACTTGTATACCATGCAAGGTGATGGAGAAGATCGTGAGAAAAAACCTGTTAGCACATCTGGAGAGAAGGGACTTCGTGACAAATCACCAACATGGGTTCAGGGAGGGTAAATCTTGCCTGACTGGCTTAATAGAATTCTACGACCAGGTGACACAGATTAAGCAAGAAAGAGAGGGCTGGGCGGACTGCATTTTCTCGGATTGTCGGAAAGCCTTTGACACAGTACCGCATAAGAGGCTGGTACATAAGCTGGAGGAACAGGCAGGTGTAGCTGGTAAGGTGCTCCAGTGGATAAGGGAGTACCTAAGCAATAGGAAGCAGAGAGTTACGGTGAGGGGTGAGACCTCCGATTAGCGTGAAGTCACCAGTGGAGTCCCACAGGGCTCTGTACTCGGTCCTATCTTGTTTCTGATATATGTAAATGATCTCCCGGAGGGTATAGATTCATTTCTCTCAATGTTTGCGGACGATGCCAAAATTATGAGAAGGATTAAGACAGAAGAGTACTGTTTGAGGCTTAGAGAAGACCTAGATAAGGTGAAGGAATGGTCAAACAAATGGTTGTTAGAGTTTAACCCAACCAAATGTAATGTAATGAAGATAGGTGTAGGGGGCAGGACGCCAGATACAAGGTATCATCTGGGAGAGGAAAATCTTCTGGAGTCAGAGAAAGAAAAAGACTTGGGAGTTGATATCACGCCAGACCTGTCTCCTGCAGCCCATACCAAGAGGATAACATCATCGGCATATGCCAGGCTGGCCAACATACAAACGGCATTCAGAAATTTGTGTAAAGAATCCTTCAGAACTTTGTATACCACATATGTCAGGCCAATCCAGGAGTATGCAGCCCCAGCATGGAGTCCATATCTAGTCAAGGATAAGACTAAACTGGAAAAGGTTCAAAGATTTGCCACCAGACTAGTACCCGAGCTGAGAGGTATGAGCTACAAGGAGAGACTACGGGAATTAAACTTCACTTCGCTGGAAGACAGAAGAGTTAGGGGGGACATGATCACCACATTCAAGATTCTCAAGGGAATTGATAGGGTAGATAAAGACAGACTATTTAACACAAGGAGCACACGCACTAGGGGACACAGGTGGAAACTGAGTGCCCAAACGAGCCACAGAGATATTAGAAAGAACTTTTTTAGTGTCAGAGTGGTTGACAAATGGAATGCATTAGGAGGTGATGTGGTGGAGGCTTACTCCATACACAGTTTCAAGTGTAGATATGATAGAGCCCAATAGGCTCAGGAATCTGTACACATGTTGATTTACGGTTGAGATGCGGGACCAAAGAGCCAGAGCTCAACCCCCGCAAGCACAACTAGGTGAGTACAACTAGGTGAGTACACACACACACACACACACACTCTTCCCCTCTTCTACCCCAAAACCCCCACCTACCCCCGATTCCCCCCTAACTAATATACCCTCTCTTCCACTCCCAGCACCCATGCTCCATTCTCATCTCAGCTCTCCGCCCTCAGTATCCCTCTCCCCCCCAACCTCTCAACCTCTATCTGACTCTCAGTCTCACTCTATTTCTCAACCCCCCTATGCTATTCAGACCCCTAACTTTCAGACCCATTATGCCCTTCCTACCCCCCTAGATGCCCAGACCCCATTCGCCTACCAGGCACTCCCAGGCACCCCCCTAGCACCCCCCCACTCACCCCCACAGCCCCCACTTGCCCCCCAGACACCCCCCAGTTCCCCCCAGACCCCTGGTGAAAGGGGGAACTCTGACACCCGAATTTCCAAGAAGAGTCTCAAGGTTTGGTACACCAATGCTGATGGGGTAGCCAATAAAGCAGAAGAGATAAAAGAAAGAGTTAGTGAGGCAGACCCAGACATAGTGGCAATAGTGGAAACTAAAATAAATGGCATGATCTCGGATGCAATCTTTCCAGAGGGGTACCAGGTGATAAGAAAAGAAAGGACACAGAGACAGGGAGGAGGAGTGGCACTACTAATAAAGCGGAAATGAAAGTTTGATGAGCTGGAAAATCCGGGTACCAATGAAAGCACAAGCTTCATACATGGAACTCTGACAGTGGATGGGAAAAAGATTGTAATCTTGATACTCTACAATCCCCCACCAAACAGTAGAAGTCCCAGGCAGGAGTACAAGGACAGCAACAAGACATGTATGGCTGAACTGCAGTGGGCAGCAACTTTAGCGCATAGAATGAGAGCGAAGCTGCTGGTCATGGGGGACCTAAATCACGGAGAGATAGATTGGGAAACGAGGAATCCCCATGGCGGGGAGGAGACCTGGGGAGCGAAGCTGGTAGACGTTATTGACAGGAATTTCCTAACACAGCATGTGAAAGAAGATACTAGGGAAAGAGGAGGGGATACGCCCAGCCTATTAGATCTCATCATCACTCAGAATGTAGAAGACATCGAGCAGTTGGAACATGAAATACCACTAGGAGCTAGTGACCATTGTGTCCTAGTCTTTGACTACATGATGGAGTTTAAAATTGTGACCAAAGGACAAGAGGTCCGGGAAAGGAGACTTGATTACAGAAAAGGGGACTACAGAAGGATAAGGGACTACCTGGGAGAAGTGCAGTGGGAGAAGAACTTAGAGGAAAAACAGTGCAAGGTATGATGAACCAAGTCATATTGAAATGCAAGGAGGCTGAAGATAGATTTATTCCAACAATAAAGGAAAAAAGCAGGAGGGAATATAATAACCCATGGTTTAATAGACAGTGTCATGAAGCAAAGGTGAGAAGCAGGAGGGAGTGGAGGAAGTACAGAAGACAAAGGACAGAGGACAACAGGATTAGATGTAACAGAGCTAGGAATGATTACATTAACATAAGACGAGTGTCGGAAAGAAATTATGAGAATGATATTGCAGTCAAAGCGAAAAAGCAACCAAAATTACTACATAGCCATATAAGAAGGAAGATGTCGGTAAATGACCAAGTGACAAGACTGAGGAAAACAGAAGGGGCATATACAGAAAGCGACAAGGAAATCTGCGAGGTACTGAATGCAAAATTCCATGGAGTGTTCACAACCGAGCCTGAGCAGCTCCCATTGTTAGAAGAGATTACCCAAGATGAAAGACTATCAGATATAGAGGTGACAGCAGAGGATGTAATGAAACAGTTGACAACACTGGATGCAAATAAAGCTGTTGGACCAGACAAAGTATCACCGTGGATACTTAAAGAGGCAGCGCAGGCTCTCAGCGTGCCTCTGGCAATGATCTTTAATGAGTCACTTATGTCGGGAGAATTGCTGGAAGGAGGCAAATGTCGTACCAATTTTCAAAAAAGGTGATAGGGAGGAGGCACTTAACTACAGACCCGTATCACTGACAAGCATCCCCTGCAAAATACTTGAAAGAATAATTAGGCTAAGACTTGTTGAGCACCTGGAGAGCATTGGGTTTGTAAACAAGCACCAACATGGGTTCTGGACAGGGAAATCATGCCTAACAAACCTTTTAGAATTCTATGATAAAGTAACAAGGATAAGGCAGGACAGAGAAGGCTGGGCAGACTGCATATTTCTTGACTGCCAAAAGGCCTTTGATACGGTACCGCACATGAGACTGCTATACAAACTTGAGAGGCAGGCAGGAGTAAGCGGAAAGGCTTACGTATGGGTGAAGAACTACCTAACAGGAAGGAGCCAGAGGGTAATGGTAAGGGGCGAAAAGTCGGACTGGCGAACAGTAACAAGTGGAGTACCTCAAGGATCGGTGCTGGGACCAATCCTCTTTCTAATTTACGTAAATGATATGTTTACAGGAGTGGAATCATACATGTCAATGTTTGCAGATGACGCAAAATTAATGAGAAGAGTTGTGACAGACGAGGATTGTAGGATCCACCAAGAGGACTTAAACAGGCTGCAGAGATGGTCAGGGAAATGGCTACTGGAGTTTAACACCAGTAAATGTAAAGTTATGGAAATGGGATCAGGTGACAGGAGACCAAAGGGACAGTACACAATGAAGGGGAACAGCCTACCTGTAACGATTCGAGAAAGAGACCTGGGAGTGGATGTGACACCTAATCTAACTCCTGAGGCACATATAAATAGGATAACGACAGCAGTGTACTCTACACTGGCGAAAATTAGAACTTCATTCAGAAACCTAAATGAGGAAGCTTTTAGGGCACTTTACACTGCCTACGTGAGACCCGTCTTAGAGTATGCCGCGCCATCATGGAGCCCCCACCTGAAGAAACACATAAAGAAACTGGAGAAGGTTCAGAGGTTTGCGACGAGGCTTGTCCCAGAGTTACGAGGGATGGGATATGAAGAGCAGCTGAAGGAACTGAACCTAACGACACTAGAGAAAAGAAGGGAGAGAGGAGATATGATAGGGACATATAAAATACTCAGGGGAATTGACAAAGTGGAAATAGATGAAATGTTCACACGTAATAATAACACAACGAGGGGACATGGGTGGAAACTGGAAACTCAGATGAGTCACAGAGATGTTAGGAAGTTTTCTTTTAGCGTGAGAGTAGTAGAAAAATGGAATGCACTTGGGGAACAGGTTGTGGAAGCAAATACTATTCATACTTTTAAAACTAGGTATGATAGGGAAATGGGACAGGAGTCATTGCTGTAAACAACCAATAGCTAGAAAGGCGGGATCCAAGAGTCAATGCTCGATCCTGCAAGCACATATAGGTGAGTACATATAGGTGAGTACACACACACACACACACACACACACACACACACACACACACCACACCACACACACACACACACACACACAATATATAATATATATATATATATATATATATATATATATATATATTATATATATATATAATATATATATATATATATATATATATATATATATATATATTAGTATACTTTGGTAGCAGTCTTTCCTGTAGACATATATTATTAAATATGACCGAAAAAGTAAGGTTAATAATTCTAATACAAATTTTCTCAATTCTTCTTATGTTTCTTTTCACTGTTGATGGTAATTGAAAAATCAATTCTCCAACATTCATTTTTATTTCTAGTCTGACGCGACACTTGAATGCGTTTCGTAATAACTTATTACATTTTCAAAGACTTTTAGTTTTCACACACACAACTATAACCTGCAAACACTAAACAGAGTTCTTACTATGCTATGATTTAAACAGCTTTCATTTTATTTTATACCCGCATTTTGGGTGAGGTGATATGTTACAACAGTTTTGGATTAGGTAAACAAAACTTTCAACACAGGACAGAACACGAAACAATGGGTATTAATTGGGTACATTGAAGGTGTGACGATAATCTCCTTCAAGAGATTGAGCCTGCTCTTCCCTCCACAACTACGTCGTTGAAATTATATAAAACGACTATGGAAGAAATGTCCAACAACGACAACAACACCAGCAAGGCTTGCCAGAGCGCAAAACGTTGCAGCCAGAGACACCTGTTCGGACTCAAACCGCCAAACTACCTGTTGATCGCTACCGGCTCTGCTGATTGGTCGCCGGTCTGGCTGCAACTGCACTCGCCCCCCCACACTACTTGATGTCTGGGGTCGCCACGACCTCAGACCTCAGAATGTTCAGTGCTCTCGTGGTTACCACTCCTCCCGGCTAGACGTTAGCGTGTACTGAGAGAGGTGGTAGCTTAAAGCCAATATTCCAGCACCTTCCCTTTATTTTGTGTTGCACTTCTTGTTATTTTATCTTAACGTAACTTTTCATTGTGTCATTTAATTATTCTTATTATTTTGATTGATTTTATCATACAAATTTGTTTGTCCATTTTTTCATGTTTTGATTTATTTAACGTAATTAAAATTTCATTGTTAAAATTTACTTGTGTTTTGTGTGTCTTCTCCTTACCTTACCACAGACGAAGTTCCAGTTTTTTCTATTTTTTTTTATGACTATGTGACGAGGCCATACCCCTAGCCTTAAACAGCCGAACACCAATGCGTTACCGTCACAAGTTATATGGGGGCCTGTCCGGGAGCTTCACTCAGGTACTGGTGCCAAGTGGTAATTTATGGTAAGTGTATTTAACTTTGTTAACGTAGCTTTACTATTTTTCATATTCCATTTCATTTTTATAAGGTGCGGTGTATTGTGCATTACGAAAGTAACATAAAGTGAAGGTGAGACAACTTTGGATTACGTGGTGACTGTAGGCCGCAGTCATACTCTTAATTGGTCATCTCTCCCTCCGTGTTATTACTCGTGTTTACCATCTATGTCCCTTGAATATTTCTCATTTTGACAGATCATCATATTGGTACCCTGGTACTGTGGTCTGCCCCGGGTCAAGAGTACCCAATCTTCTGCAATCTGACTGTAGGAGGACAAAGAGGGCCATAGTTCCTCTAGCTCGAACTTTAGTTGCTGAATTGGGACCTCAGCAGCAGTTCTCGTCACCAGTTGACACCTCGCACCCCTACACGTCAGTCAGAGATGATGATACATACAACGGTAGGGAATTAGCTTATTTTTTCAGAGCACAAAAGTTCGCTAATTCTGTAAGTATCATATTAAATTCAGTAGGAAAAACTTGCTTTATGTCCTATAGAGACTTGGCAAGGTATGCCTACATCCTTGGACTACCAATTTTACTTTTGAAGCATTTAACTGTTTCATTTGTTTTCGAAACTCTGTTTCATTTGTTAGTAAGATTTTCTTGCCCTTATCCTCTTACATGAGTACCGGGTACAAGATTTCCTGCGCCTTTGATTTAATTTAATCATTTAACATCTTTTACTTAACTTTAATTGTTAAAGATCTCACAGGATAGGTACCAGTTGCCACGTTGTCCTGTTTCTGACATTCACTATTGAATATTCGTGTACCTTTATTTGCTAATTTCACCATGTTTCGTCTCCAAGCTTTCCGTACAAATCCAGCAGGTGAAATAGGGACTTTAAGTCGTGCCAAGAAGACTGAATTACAAACTCTTGCACACGAGTATCAACTAGAAGTTCCCTACCAAGCCAACAAAAATGACCTACACAACCTGTTGCTGGATCATTTCTTAGAACAAGGTAAGATAGACTCTGAAACTCATGAAACTTACTATATTGCAGATAAAACTGATTTGGCGACGATGAAACTCAAACTAGAGCTGGCCAAGATTGAACGTGAGCAGCAAAGGGAAGCCCGCGAACAACAAAGGGAAGCCCTCGAACAACAAGAACGAACAGCTGCCATACGAAGGGAAGAACAAGAACGAGAAATCACCCTCAGAGAACGTGAAACTACTTTGAGGAGAGAAGAACAAGAACGAGAAATCGCCCACAAGGAACGTGAACTCGCCCTCCAGGAACGTGAGGTTGCAATGCTCCAGGAGCTGGAACGCGTACAGCTTGAAACCAAACAACGCGAGTTGGAGATGCAACGCGAGCATGACAAGCAACAAGCGACTCTGGCTCTAGAGTGTCGTCAACGCGAAATCGCCTTGGAAACTTCACACTTCACTCAACGCCAGCAAGCTACTGCCAATCTTCCCGTCAGTTTTAATATATCACATGCAAGTAAGTTAATGCCATCCTTTGTAGAAGCAGAAGTTGATGTGTTCTTTACCACCTTTGAAACCCTTGCTAATCAACTCAGTTGGCCTGTCGACCAATGGGCCACACTTCTCAGAGTCCATCTTACAGGTAGAGCTGCAGTCACACTCAGTACTTTGGCGTCTGAGAATGATTACCACACTCTGAAACAAGCAGTGTTGGACGCCTACCTCCTCTCTACTGAAAGTTATAGAAGGAAATTCCGTGACCACCTGAAGGCAAGTACCACTACCTTCCTCGAGTTTGCTAACACGAAACGGAGGTATTTCATGAAATGGCTGGAAGCAGCACATGTCTCTACTTTTACAGAACTCGTCAACCTGATGCTTGTTGAAGAATTCTTGAGACGTGTGCCGCCTCCTGTCCGCCTCTACTTAGCAGATAAAGAAGAAACCGACTACCTGAAGTGTGCTAAGTCGGCTGACACTTACAGCCTCATCCACTGGCTTGACACCCGAACCATCCTCCAGTAAGAAGTCGTGGTACAGTTACGAGAAGGTGAGCCCCGATCAAGCTGGTTCACAACTGTACTGCAAGTATTGTAGACTCTATGGACATACCATAGACAAGTGTGGTAAGTCTCAATACAAGGGAACCACTGACCAACAAAGACCCAAACCAACTCCTCCTAAGTCCGGTAAGCCTGTGATGAATGTTGGTGTTGATGTTAATGATCTTTCTCTTTTCAGTAACCACCTGTATACTGGAACTGTCTCTGCCAACGGTTCAAATCCGGAGGGACGTTTCAAATTGAAGATCTTGAGGGACACAGCGGCTCTACAATCGATCATCTTGAAGTCGGCTGTGCCCAACATCGTCTACACCGGAGAAACTGTCTTCATCACTGACCTCACTGCTACCACTCCATACCCTCTCGCCAGAGTCCACCTGGATTGTCCCTACGTGAACGGGGAAGTCCAAGTCGCCGTCAGGGAAAAGCCTTTTCCCATGCCTGGAGTGCAACTTCTCCTAGGCAACGACTTGGCAGAAGACCTGCAACCGACCAACCTGATCGTCATGGACAAACCCCAGGTGTGTAACTCTGTGCCAATAAACCCTATTCTAGAGTATGTTCCAGCAGAGGTTCAAGAGAGTGATGAAGTTTCTCCTCCGGTTCTCGTGACCACCCGTGCACAAGCCGCACGTCCACAGCCAGCTGACTCTACTGCTACCGCTGTCCCTCAAGACCCTCAGAAACTACCCCCGCATCTGACCAAGTTGGAGTTCCGTAAGTTGCAGAGAGAAGATCTTACTTTAACACCATTGTTTTTCCAGGCTGAGACTCAACCCGACAGTATTCCTGGGTTCTTCCTAGAGAACAACTTGCTCTACCGCAGATATAGACCCAGTAAACTGAAGGAGGAGGACGATTGGGCCAACATCGAACAACTTGTGATTCCCACCAGCCTGCGGCCCACTATTCTACACCTGGCCCACGGAGCATTCTCCCACTACGGCTTCAACAAGACTTACCATGGGATTCGTCAAGACTACTACTGGCCAGGTATGGTAAATAACGTCAAGCAGTACGTAAAACAGTGTCATACATGTCATATGGCAGGCAAACCGAACATCTCCATTCCCAGAGCGCCACTGATTCCCATACAGGTGCCTGCGGAACCTTTCCACAGACTCATAATAGACTGTGTTGGTCCTTTACCTCGGACCAGTTCAGGTAACGCCTACATCCTAACCATCCTGTGTCCTACCACCCGATTCCCCATAGCAGTTCCAGTGAAGAACATCACGGCTGCTACGGTTATAAAACATCTATTGAAGATATTCACTCAATACGGATTTCCCAGGGAGATTCAAAGTGACTGTGGTACCAACTTCACCAGTGATCTCTTCAAAAGGACACTGGAGGAGTTCAACATCAAACAGGTATTGTCCAGCCCCTATCATCCTGCTTCACAGGGTTCTCTTGAACGTAGTCATCAGACCATCAAAGCACTCTTGAAAAAGTTTTGTAGTGAAACCTCGAAGGATTGGGATAAGCAGATTGACCTTATAATGTGTATTTTCAGAAGTCTCCCCAATGAGTCCCTAGGAGTATCTCCTTATGAGATGCTCTACGGCCGTAAGTGCCGTACTCCCCTTAAGGCTTTCAAAGACTCTCTCAGAGATGCCACCTTCAGTGAGCATCAGAATGTGCCCCAGTTTCTTCAAAACCTTCAACACATTCTAGAGAGAGTCCACCGCTTTGCCCATGATAATCTATTGAAAGCCCAGGTGAGAATGAAGACTCATTACGACCAGACCAGCAAAGTAAGAAAATTCAAGCCGGGAGACTTCGTCCTTGCCTATTTCCCTATCCCAGGTTCACCTTTACAAAACAGGTTTTCAGGACCCTACTGCGTCAAAGAGTGCAGGAATAATAACAACTACGTAATAGAGACTCCAGATAGGCGGCGGAAGACCCAGCTGTGCCACGTCAACCTCCTGAAGCAATATAATGGTACTCTTCCCACTGTCCTAACTAACTATTCCACCTTCACAGAACCCTACATCCACAGTGAGACCATCCCAGCTTCTCCTCCCGAAAGCACTGACAAGGAATCAGCGCTTTAAAATTCCGAAATCCTTAATGATCTTCCCAAATGCTTTCAGGATAATAATCGTGCTCCTTTGCCCTCTTCTAATTCCACTCTCACCTCGTCAGATACGCCCTTCATCCTCCATGTCGACGCCAATGGTACCGACGTTGGTGGTGTCGTGATGCAGCAACGAGGCGAGAAGAATACACCTGTCAGCAACTACTGCTACAAGGAACTACGGAACAATTGGCAAGGAGCTACTCTTCCTCATCCTGAAGCTTCAGCACTTCACTCCACACCTGAAAAGTGCTCGGTCCACCATCAATACGGACCACACCACCCTACACCACCTGCAGCACGCCCACTTCCCATCTCAACGTCTTCTACTATGGGCTTGCTACCTGCAGAAATTCAACCTGGAGACACGCTATACCAAGAGTCTGACAACATCTTAGCCCATGATCTCTCCAGAGTTTATGAAGTAGAAGCGACTCCATCCATTACTCCACCACATAACGACGTACTTCTTCCAGAACCGCAGGCTTCGGGGGAGAGTTGTGACGATAATCTCCTTCAAGAGATTGAGCCTGCTCTTCCCTCCACAACTACGTCGTTGAAATTATATAAAACGACTATGGAAGAAATGTCCAACAACGACAACAACACCAGCAAGGCTTGCCAGAGCGCAAAACGTTGCAGCCAGAGACACCTGTTCGGACTCAAACCGCCAAACTACCTGTTGATCGCTACCGGCTCCGCTGATTGGTCGCCGGTCTGGCTGCAACTGCACTCGCCCCCCCACACTACTTGATGTCTGGGGTCGCCACGACCTCAGACCTCAGAATGTTCAGTGCTCTCGTGGTTACCACTCCTCCCGGCTAGACGTTAGCGTGTACTGAGAGAGGTGGTAGCTTAAAGCCAATATTCCAGCACCTTCCCTTTATTTTGTGTTGCACTTCTTGTTATTTTATCTTAACGTAACTTTTCATTGTGTCATTTAATTATTCTTATTATTTTGATTGATTTTATCATACAAATTTGTTTGTCCATTTTTTCATGTTTTGATTTATTTAACGTAATTAAAATTTCATTGTTAAAATTTACTTGTGTTTTGTGTGTCTTCTCCTTACCTTACCACAGACGAAGTTCCAGTTTTTTCTATTTTTTTTTATAACTATGTGACGAGGCCATACCCCTAGCCTTAAACAGCCGAACACCAACGCGTTACCGTCACAAAGGTAAGAATGGAAGTAACTGCAGAGGGTCTATTGGCCCATATTTCTTGATGCTTCTATATTGGAGCGGAGTCTTGAAGTGGGTAGAATATAGTTGTGCATTAATTGGCTGTTGATTGCTGGTGTTGACTTCTTAATGTGTAGTGCCTCGCAGATGTCAAGCCGCCTGCTATCGCTGTGTCTATCGATGATTTCTGTGTTGTTTGCTAAGATTTCTCTGGTGATGGTCTGGTTGGTACCCATGGTGGTACCCATGTAGAAGTTCGCAAACAGGACACCTAGGGGAGAACCCATGGCGACCCCATCTACTTGCTTATACATGTGCCCATCCGGGCTCAAGAAGCGTGCCTCTTTAGTACAAGCTTGGAGTCGTTTCCTTAGAATGTTTTCTGGTATGTCAAGAGGAGTACAGGCCGGATCACGATACACTTTGTCCGCTATCATCCCGATTGTTTCATCTACAGGTACGTTGGTAAACGTACCTGTGGGTACCACCACATGGGTACCATCGAACAAAAGGTCTTAGTCAACTTGAACTTGAAACCTGCAGGTATGTTGACACTTTTACACAGGTACCTGATATCAGACATCTGCAGGAGCTAAAGGAGGCATTTGAGCGGAATTCTGTGTTGCGTTTCACTTATGAGATGGAGAAGGATGGGAAGCTGCCCTTTCTAGATGTAACAGTCATGGAAAGGAGCGGAGGATTCCACACTGCAGTCTACACTAAGGAAACAACATAGGAATGTGCCTCAATGCCAACAGTGACTGCCCAGACAGGTACAAGAGGAGTGTCGTTAACGTTTATGTCGACCGTGCTCTCAGCCACAGCTCAGGATGGAAGAAAGTCGATGAAGAACTCTGTAGGGTAAGGCAGGTCCTAGTCAACAACGGTTTCTCTAATGGTTTCGTTGAAGACATCATAAGAAGGAAGGTGAAACGCCATGCAACCTCTGAAGAGACAACTAACACAACAGCTGTACCCCCCTATTAAACTATTTTGCAGGAACTTCTTTTCCACAGCTCATAAAACGGAGGAAAGGGTCCTGAAAGATATTGTTAATAGAAACGTTATCCCTACAGACAAAAATCAGAACATACAATTGACGATCTACTATAAAACCAAGAAAACGGCCAACCTACTCATGAGAAACTCTCCAGACACAAAGCAAAACGCTTTAAAAGAGACCAATGTCGTCTATGCCTTTAAATGCCCACTTGGGGACTGTAAGCCTCAAAGAATTCAGTATATAGGCAAGACAACAACATCTCTTTCCAAGCGATTAACGATGCATAAGCAACAGGGTTCCATTAAGGAACATATAATCTCTTCCCACAACCAGACCATCACCAGAGAAGTCTTAACAAAAAACATGGAAATCATCGATAGATACAGCGATAGCAGGTGGCTTGATATCTGCGAGGCACTACACATTAAGAAGTCGACACCAGCAATCAACAGCCAATTAATGCACAACTATATTCTACCCACTTCAAGACTCCGCTCCAATATAGAAGCATCAAGAAATATGGGCCAATAGGCCCTCTGCAGTTACTTCCATTCTTCCCTTTAACTTACAAAATATTATGCCCATTGTTTCGTGTTCTGTCTTGTGTTGAAAGTTTGTTTTCACTTCATCCAAAACTGTTGTAACATATCACCTCACCCAAATGCAATTATAAAATCGAAGCTGTTTGAACTCTGTTCAGTTATAGTTGTGTGTGTGTTAACTAAAGTCTTTGAAAATGTAATAAGTTTTACGAAACGCGTTCAAGTGTCGCGTCAGACTAGAAATAAAAGTGAATTTTGGAGAATTGATTTTTCAGTTACCATCAACAGTGAAAAGAAATATAAGAAACATAGAGAAAATTCGTGTTAAAATTATTAATCTTACTTTTTCGGTCATATTTAATAATATATGTTAACAGGAAAGACTGCTAGCAAAATATACTAATATATATATATATATATATATATATATATATATATATATATAATATATATATATATATATATATATATATATATGTATATATATATATATGTATATATATATATATATATATATATATATATATATATATATATATATTTATATATTTATATATATATATATATATATATATATATATATATATATATATAATATATATATATATATATATATATATATATATATATATATATATATATTATTAAATATGACCGAAAAAGTAAGATTAATAATTCTAACACAAATTTTCTCAATCTTTCGTACATTACGCTTCACTGTTGGAGGTAAATCAAAAATCATTTCTCCAAAATTCATTTTTATTTCTAGTCTGACGCGACACGGGCGCGTTTCGTAAAACTTATTACATTTTCAAAGACTTCACAAATACACAACTGATTAGAACGTATCTCTGATTTTATATCTACATTTGAGTGAGGTGGGAAGGGTGATGTGGCATTAACACAAGACAGAACAGGAGGGGATATTAATAGGGTATTAAAAGTATCAACACAAGACAGAACAGAAACAATGGGTATTGAATAGAAGTGTTTGTAGAAAGCCTATTGGACCATATTTCTTGATGCTTCTATATTGGAGCGGAGTCTTGAGGTGGGTAGAATATAGTTGTGCAATAATTGGCTGTTGATTGCTGGTGTTGACTTCTTGATGTGTAGTGCCTCGCAAACGTCAAGCCGCCTGCTATCGCTGTATCTATCGATGATTTCTGTGTTGTTTACTAGGATTTCTCTGGCGATGGTTTGGTTATGGGAAGAGATTATATGTTCCTTAATGGAGCCCTGTTGCTTATGCATCGTTAAACGCCTAGAAAGAGATGTTGTTGTCTTGCCTATATACTGGGTTTTTTGGAGCTTACAGTCCCCAAGTGGGCATTTGAAGGCATAGACGACATTAGTCTCTTTTAAAGCGTTCTGTTTTGTGTCTGGAGAGTTTCTCATGAGTAGGCTGGCCGTTTTTCAGCCTACTCATGAGAAACTCTCCAGACACAAAACAGAACGCTTTAAAAGAGACTAATGTCGTCTATGCCTTCAAATGCCCACTTGGGGACTGTAAGCTCCAAAAAACCCAGTATATAGGCAAGACAACAAACATCTCTTTCTAGGCGTTTAACGATGCATAAGCAACAGGGCTCCATTAAGGAACATATAATCTCTTCCCATAACCAAACCATCGCCAGAGAAATCCTAGTAAACAACACAGAAATCATCGATAGATACAGCGATAGCAGGCGGCTTGACGTTTGCGAGGCACTACACATCAAGAAGTCAACACCAGCAATCAACAGCCAATTATTGCAGAACTATATTCTACCCACCTCAAGACTCCGCTCCAATATAGAAGCATCAAGAAATATGGACCAATAGGCTTTCTACAAACACTTCTATTCAATACCCATTGTTTCTGTTCTGTCTTGTGTTGATACTTTTAATACCCTATTAATATCCCCTCCTGTTCTGTCTTGTGTTAATGCCACATCACCCTTCCCACCTCACTCAAATGTAGATATAATATCAGAGAGACGTAAGTTCTAATCAGTTGTGTATTTGTGAAGTCTTTGAAAATGTAATAAGTTTTACGAAACGCGCCCGTGTCGCGTCAGACTAGAAATAAAAATGAATTTTGGAGAAGTGATTTTTGATTTACCTCCAACAGTGAAGCGTAATGTACGAAAGATTGAGAAAATTCGTGTTAGAATTATTAATCTTACTTTTTCGGTCATATTTAATAATATATGTCTACAGGAAAGACTGCTACCAAAATATACTAATATATATATATATATATATATATATATATATATATATATATATATATATATATATATATATATATATATATATATATATATATATATATTTATGTCGTACCTAATAGCCAGAACGCACTTCTCAGCCTACTATGCAAGGCCCGATTTGCCTAATAAGCCAAGTTTTCATGAATTAATGTTTTTTCGACTACCTAACCTAACCTAACCTAACTTTTTCTGCTACCTAACCTAACCTAACCTATAGAGATAGGTTAGGTTAGGTTAGGAAGGGTTGGTTAGGTTCAGTCATATATCTACGTTAATTTTAACTCCAATGAAAAAAAATTGACCTCATACATAATGAAATGGGTAGCTTTAACATTTCATAAGAAAAAAATTGGAGAAAATATATTAATTCAGGAAAACTTGGCTTATTAGGCAAATCGGGCCTTGCATAGTAGGCTGAGAAGTGCGTTCTGGCTACTAGGTACAACATTTATAGATATATATATATATATATATATATATATATATATATATATATATATATATATATATATATATATATATAAAAACCAGTATATAGGCAAGACAACAACATCTCTTTCTAGGCGTTTAACGATGCATAAACAACAGGGCTCCATTAAGGAACATATAATCTCTTCCCATAACCAAACCATCGCCAGAGAAATCCTAGTAAACAACACAGAAATCATCGATAGATACAGCGATAGCAGGCGGCTCGACGTTTGCGAGGCACTACACATCAAGAAGTCAACACCAGCAATCAACAGCCAATTATTGCACAACTATATTCTACCCACCTCAAGACTCCGCTCCAATATAGAAGCATCAAGAAATATGGACCAATAGGCTTTCTACAAACACTTCTATTCAATATCCATTGTTTCGTGTTCTGTCTTGTGTTGATACTTTTAATACCCTATTAATATCCTCTAATGCCACATCATCCTTCCCACCTTACTCAAATGTAATGCCACATCACCCTTCCCACCTCACTCAAATGTAGATATAAAATCAGGGAAACGCAAGTTCTAATCAGTTGTGTATTTGTGAAGTCTTTGAAAATGTAATAAGTTTTACGAAACGCGCCCGTGTCGCGTCAGACTAGAAATAAAAATGAATTTTGGAGAAGTGATTTTTGATTTACCTCCAACAGTGAAGCATAATGTACGAAAGATTGAGAAAATTCGTGTTAGAATTATTAATCTTACTTTTTCGGTCATATTTAATAAAATATATATATATATATATATATATATATATATATATATATATTATATAATATATATATATATATATAAATATTTTATATATATATATATATATATATATATATATATATATATATATATATATATATATATATATATATATATATATATATTTTTTTTTTTTTTTTTTTTTTTTTTTTTGAGTACCACCTCTGGCTGGAAGAAGGGGGACCCATAGCCTCGGATTAAACCACACATAACGCATTGGAGGTAATGTAGGTCCCCTCCAATACAGTTTCTGTGTGCTTTTCTCCTACCACCCCCTTCCCTTTTTTTTTTTTTTCTTTATTGTGTATTTAAAGGTTACAAAACATACAAGACAAATGCCTAAAGGTTATGGATCTCGTGAAGCTCCTCCGCTTCTGGACAGGAACCGAGGACGCAGCATGCATTTCCCCTCTGGATCGCCATACTGAGACGCTGAAATAAAAAACTGGAAGCCCTTGGGTCTCTGGTGACGTCAATGAGCTTGGAACCCAATTCCTTGAGAAATCCCAAGGCACTCTTGCCCCAGGGGCCATGCGTCTCAGACGCTATGGGAACAAAGAGGTATTGACCTTCCAGTCGCCTGTACTTGAGTGATTTTGCTGTTTCCCTGTGGTTGGCCGCCCCACCTGCTTGATCAGCTCCGAAGTGTACATAGGTGTCAGCCAGGGTGGATACACATGTGTAGTCCCACACCAACTGTCTACCCTCCTTCCATGAGTATATGGTGATGCCATCAGGGCGAAGTGCGGGGAAATCCGGGTTTTGGACCCCTAGGATGCGAGGTTCTCTCTCCGCTGGGCACCCAGCTGAGACGAGGCTTCTCTTGATGATGTCATTGACCTCGTTGTGTCTTGCATGCCAGCCCTTTGTGCTTCCGCAATGCAACCCATGCAGTCCGTATTGGTCTGCTGCAAATACACTTGTATTCAGTGTGAATTGGGGCACCAAGGCGGAGGGCCACTGCTACACGAAGGGATTCTGGATCTAGGCGCGTGCCCATTGCTGACATGGGTACTGCCAAGAGAAAGTCTCCTGCATGGGGGGCACGCACTGCTCTGAGGCGGGCTTTCTCCTTGTCTGATGTTGCGACGCTGAGCATGGCATCAGCTACTTTTTCCACTAGAGGGTGGTCCCAGCCAGACTGTTTGTGTTGTTTTGTTGGCTCTATAATGGTTGCTGGGGCTGCAAGAACATCCCACTGATTTGAACATTCAGTGAAAGCAGGAGCGTGTATTCCTGCTGAATCTCTCAGGGTTGCAGGTAAAATATCTCTGACGAGGTCGTGCGATGCATGAGAGGAGGAAAGGAAGGCTGGTAGAGCAATTTGGGAGGCTGTGCGGACACCAAGGCCGCCGAGTCTTACAGGAAGGGTTGATGGCTCCCACTGAGAGTCGTCCAATGGCAGGTTCAGGACTTTCACCAGCATGGACCTCAGAAGGGTGTCATACACATTTAACTTAGGGCTGCTGTAGGATGGAGAACATCTCAGAAAGTAGGTCAACTTAGGGAGAGACAGGCATCTTGTAAGGAGAAAGAGAGCATCATGGGCATCAATCTTGTCAATCCTGTCCTGCATTCTCTTTAGGTCAGTGATTTTTGCCACCTGGACCTCCTCGATTCCTCGTGGGCAATTGGGGGCACCCAGGAGAGTGCAGTCCGGTGGCTCGACAACGAGAATGTCTGGAAGAACATTTTGTATTTGCCCAGTGATGTCTGGGTTGCGGGAGATTATTTCACATTTGGTTGCATTGAGAATGAGGCCTAAGGCTGCTCCCTGCTCCTGGATTTTCCTTATATCCTCCAAAATGGTTTCCGGAGTTCCAGCTAGAGTGCCATCATCCAGGTACCAGATGTTTAGCTCGCTTGTCAGACTATCAGTGACCTCTTTGATAGCTAGGCAGAAAAGGAGGGGGGCTAAGGGGTCACCTTGTTGGACACCTTCACAGGAGTTTATTTCATGCTCCCCAAAAAGAAGCTTAGAGTCCCCACTGTAGCACGATCGGATGAATGGGTAAAGGGGACGGAAATGGTTGTGTACAGCCCTGAGGACAGCGTCTCGTCTGACTTGATTGAAGGCATTTTTGAAGTCAAGCTTTACTAGTGCCTTCTGGTCCGGGAGATCAACAATGTAAGCCCGCGCTGCATGTGCTGCAGCTTCACAACCTAGGGGAATCCCAAACCCGAGCTGATGAGGTTTCAGCAAGGTGGCTGCTTCCTGGCTGATAGATCTGACTACAGCCTTAGCTACGAGGCGTCGGAGGGTGTTGCCAACGGCAATGGGCCTGATACCCCTATCCTTCTTCTTTAGAGCACAGAGTGCTGCTCCATAAAAGACAGGCCTGATGTCCTCAGGGATGCCGCCAGCCAAACACATGTTGGAGAATCTGGTAAGTTCCACTAGAAGGTCCTTTGCAGCATCTCCAAGCACCGGGTTCAGCATTTGTTTGATGTGCTGGGGTCTTAGGCCTGTAAAGCCCCCTGCTGAACCTGTTGGGAAAGACATGGCTGCTTTGTACACCTCAGATTCTCGAACAGTCAAGGGTTCTATGCCAGCATTGTTTTCCTGGGGATCCCTGCTGCTGTCTGGGGCTCTGGGTGGGTGTTTGTCTTGAAGAGCCTCTGCTGTCGTGGCGTTCCTGGGGGCAATAGTGTCATCGCTGGTCATGATTCTGATGGCACCTGTGGTATTGCCCTCTTCTATTTTCCTGGTGATCTGTGCTCTCATTTTGTGGTTCTCAGATGAGTTATTGTTGGTCGTCCTGCGGCTGGTGTTCTTGGCACGAGGGGGGAGGCGGACCAGGTTGTCTGCTCTGGAGAATTCATTAAGTGCCCTGATTACAGAGGTTGCTAATGACTTGTCTCTCCTGGGCGGTAATGCTAGGCATGCATTCCCAAATAAAAGGAGATTGTGCCACGATCCAGAGGTTCTGGGAGCATTGTTGACTTTTGTCAGCAGACTGGTGAGTTTGGCTGCTGCTTGATGACGGGCAGCCATGGGGATGTGGGGCAAGGTCCTGGTGGACGTCGCTTTGATTGCTTCAAGCAGATTATCTGCTGAAATGAAGTTAAGGGAGGTATTGTTCCTCGCTCCTGCAGCAGGTTGTCCATCGTCACTGCCCCGGGGCAGGCGCCTAGACCCTAGACAACCACCTGAATTGAGAGAATGATAGCGGACAGTTCCATTTGAATTGAGACGATACCGTCTGTCACACACTTGACAGTTTCCTCTTGGGTGGCCATCTTCTTGGCTGGAAAGAGGCTGTGTGTCAGGTGCGACATGTGCCATGCCTAGATGTGATGACGCCTGGCTGCCCACTGAGTGCACCCTCTCCATCCCAGGTGGAGAGTAACACGGCAAGCATTACCCTCCTGGGGGAGTTGGGCATGGCCTGGGCACCGTGTGTGGGTAGGCTGTGTGTTGATGGGCGGCTGGCTGGGTCGGGCGCAGGTAGCGGAGTGGGGGAAGATGGCGGGCGGGGGTGGTGGAGGGGGGGCACACGAGGGAGGCCGCCGTCACACTTGTTACACACTATCAAACACTCGGGGAAATCACTAGTGCACTTTGTTTTTAACACTACACTCACCGATTTGCTTATGAACGCACTAACTTTCCACTAACATCTAACATATATATATATATATATATATATATATATATATATATATATATATATATATATATATATATATATATATATATATATATATATATATTTATATATATATATATATATATATATATATATATATGTATATATATATATAGTATATATATATATATATATATATATATATATATATATATATTATATATATATGTATATATATATATATATATATATATATATATATATATACATATATATATATATATATATATATATATATATATATATATATATGTATATATATATATATATAAATATATATAAATATATATATACATATATATATATATATATATATATATATATATATATATATATATATATATGTATATATATATATATATATATATATATATACATATATATATATATATATATATATATATATATATATATATATATATATATATATATATATATATATATATATATATTAAATATGACCGAAAAAGTAAGATTAATAATTCTAACACGAATTTTCTCAATCTTTCGTACATTACGCTTCACTGTTGGAGGTAAATCAAAAATCACTTCTCCAAAATTCATTTTTATTTTTAGTCTGACGCGACACGGGCGCGTTTCGTAAAACTTATTACATTTTCAAAGACTTCACAAATACACAACTGATTAGAACGTATCTCTGATTTTATATCTACATTTGAGTGAGGTGGGAAGGGTGATGTGGCATTAACACAAGACAGAACAGGAGGGGATATTAATAGGGTATTAAAAGTATCAACACAAGAACAGAAACAATGGGTATTGAATAGAAGTGTTTGTAGAAAGCCTATTGGTCCATATTTCTTGATGCTTCTATATTGGAGCGGAGTCTTGAGGTGGGTAGAATATAGTTGTGCAATAATTGGCTGTTGATTGCTGGTGTTGACTTCTTGATGTGTAGTGCCTCGCAAACGTCAAGCCGCCTGCTATCGCTGTATCTATCGATGATTTCTGTGTTGTTTACTAGGAAATCGATATCTGTGTTGTTTAGAAATCATCGATAGATACAGCGATAGCAGGCGGCTTGACGTTTGCGAGGTACTACACATCAAGAAGTCAACACCAGCAATCAACAGCCAATTATTGCACAACTATATTCTACCCACCTCAAGACTCCGCTCCAATATAGAAGCATCAAGAAATATGGACCAATAGGCTTTCTACAAACACTTCTATTCAATACTCATTGTTTCTGTTCTGTCTTGTGTTGATACTTTTAATACCCTATTAATATCCCCTCCTGTTCTGTCTTGTGTTAATGCCACATCACCCTTCCCACCTCACTCAAATGTAGATATAAAATCAGAGATACGTTCTAATCAGTTGTGTATTTGTGAAGTCTTTGAAAATGTAATAAGTTTTACGAAACGCGTCCGTGTCGCGTCAGACTAAAAATAAAATGAATTTTGGAGAAGTGATTTTTTATTTACCTCCAACAGTGAAGCGTAATGTACGAAAGATTGAGAAAATTCGTGTTAGAATTATTAATCTTACTTTTTCGGTCATATTTAATAATATATGTCTACAGGAAAGACTGCTACCAAAATATACTAATATATATATATATATATATGCGAACAAGCCTGAATGGTCCATGGCCCCAGGACTATATGCGAATGAAATATATGATTAATATATGATTAAGGCGCCCTGTAGTTACCAGTTGCGTTGCTTCTGGGAGTATGGGTTCGAGTCACTTCTGGGGTGTGAGTTTTCATTTTCATATATATATATATATATATATATATATATATATATATATATATATATATATATATATATATATATATATGCCTATACTTGCATAAACCACAAGTGAAGATTAATAATCTTTGGCCACTTCTCGAGGGCACCAGATGAGTGTGGGGTCAGTCTGCATTTTTCGTCAAGCCACTGTCAATGTGAGAGAACTCGTGTCCAGCTTATAAGCCTATACTTGCATAAACCACAAGTGAAGATTAATAATCTTTGGCTTGTGGTTTATGCAAGTATAGGCTTATAAGCTGGACACGAGTTCTCTCACATTGACAGTGGCTTGACGAAAATGAGACTGACCCCACACTCATCTGGTGCCCTCGGGAAGTGGAGATGTTTGGGATGTATATATATCTCGAACTCTCTACTTCTTTTGTAGGGTCTGATGGTGTAGTGGGTTAAAGCATACTAGTTATGGCAGCTACTGGAAGGTAGTTGTGCTTTCTGGGATCGAGTCCCACTGGTGGGTGTTGTCCAAAGATTATAAATATATATATATATATATATATATATATATATATATATATATATATATATATATATATATATATTATATATATATACACACACACACACATTTGGGTGAAGTGACATGGTACAATAGTTTTGGATGAGGTGAAAATAAACTTTTAACACAAGACAGAACACGAAACAATGAAATACAAACAGGTATTAAAGGTAGGTAACTGCAGAAGGCCTATTTTTATTGGCCCATATTTCTTGATGCTTCTATATTGGAGCGGAGTCTTGAAGTGTGTAGAATATAGTTGTGCATTAATTGGCTGTTGATTGCTGGTGTTAACTTTTTAATGTGTAGTGCCTCGCAAATGTCAAGCCGCCTGCTATCGCTGTATCTATCGATGATTTCTGTGTTGTTTACTAGGATTTCTCTGGCGATGGTTTGGTTGTGGGAAGAGATTATATGTTCCTTAATGGAGCCCTGTTGCTTATGCATCGTTAAACGCCTAGAAAGAGATGTTGTTGTCTTGCCTATATACTGTTTTTTTTGGAGCTTACAGTCCCCAAGAGGGCATTTGAAGGCATAGACGACGTTGGTCTCTTTTAAAGCGTTCTGCTTTGTTTCTGGAGAGTTTCTCATGAGTAGGCTGGCCGTTTTTCTGGTTTTATAGTAAATCGTCAGTTGTATCCTCTGATTTTTGTCTGTAGGGATAACGTTTCTATTAACAATATCTTTCAGGACCCTTTCCTCCGTTTTATGAGCTGTGGAAAAGAAGTTCCTGCAAAATAGTCTAATAGGGGGTATAGGTGTTGTGTTAGTTGTCTCTTCAGAGGTTGCATGGCGTTTCACTTTCCTTCTTATGATGTCTTCGACGAAACCATTGGAGAAGCCGTTGTTGACTAGGACCTGCCTTACCCTACAGAGTTCTTCAACTCACTCCACCTCACTCAAATGTAGATATAAACAAATCGGAGATGTGTAAGTTCTATTCAGTTGTGTATATCTAAACTAAAGTCTTTGAAAATGTAATAAGTTTTACAAAACGCGCTCAAGTGTCGCGTCAGACTAGAAATAAAAATGAATTTTGGAGAATTAATTTTTGAATTACCACCAACAGTGAAAAGAAATGTACGAAAGATAGAGAAAATTCGTGTTAGAATTATTAATCTTACTTTTTCGGTCATATTTAATAATATATATATATATATTATATATATATATATTTATATATATATATATATATATATATATATAATATATATATATATATATAATATATTATATATATGGCTGTAGGAGGCTCGAACTGTGGACCCTAAGTGTGTGAGCCAGAAGCTCTATCGACCGAGCTATTGATTAGCCTTAATAAGAAAAATTTCCACAGAAATGTAGATGACAATTTAAATTAGAAACACTAGTTGAGAAGGAATCTGGAGTGTGATGAGAGCGTGTAGGATGTTCTTTGACTAATGAGAAATATTATGTGTCTCCAAAATATATCACCTCTCAAATTGTTAGCAATTTCACTTGCTTTTTGCTACATATATATATAAGTTAGACTGCTGCACAGGTGTTTAGTCCAGCTAATACTGTACTTACCTGTTGAAGTCAATAGGAATTAAGTGTTTAACTTTAATTATAACTCATTGAGTTTAAGGTTCAAAGAGGGATTGGTATGATTTGAATGTTGGTATACACCAGTGTTGTGTAATGTTACCCTGACTGAGGATGTATGTATACACCAGTATAGTGTGATATCCATGTTATTCAATACATACAACTGATGGGGTCATGAGGGAGATCAAGGTAGTGATAATGTTAGATAGGGGGTGTAAACCTAATTAAAGGCTTAATAAACGCAACTGAAGCATATCATATGTATGAAAAATTCATTATTTTGTTCTCTTTGGAACAGGAGAGTAAATACCTAAATACATTGGAGGCAAAGTGAACACCTCAGTCACTTGGTAAACTCTAATTATCCATCTGACACTTGAATGGATTAAGACAAGCATACATTATCAGGTTACATTTGGTTCGCACAAGACGTACGGATCTCAGACAGATGCAGTGGCGAAACGTACCTTTTACTGGGATTGTAACACGTATCTGAGCAAAAATAATTGAATATTACACTTAACTTTGATTTAGCAATTTAAAATGATGAATGTCTTAATATTCTTCATTTGCATGGCGGTTTTTGACGATAGGTTTTACTGAGAAATATTTATTTACTGAACTTATTGAGGTTAAACAGAAAATTTTGTATTGTTCGGTAATTATTTAAATAAATTTAAATGGATAAATAATGAAGAACAAGCCCTCATGTGTCCACACATATATATATACGTGTCTATGTCTGCAGATCCCTGGGAATCTGTGCCATGTCGACATTAGAATAAAAGGAATCTGTGTCATATCGACATTAGGATAAAAGGATACTGTTTCTTTAGCGGAGAATGAAAGAGCGCCAGATGTAGATTAGTTTAAAACTTTACTCGTAAATGCTGTTAAAACTTATGATTGCGGAGAGACAAGTCAACTATGTGTATTAATGGCTGAGAATAGTGAAGCACTGGAAGTGGCTGACCCGTTCAAAACCTCTGATAAAAGAGGAATTTGTGCAATCGAGGCTTGAGAGTAGGGGTCAGTCAGGGAAAGGAATGTGGCTGGTGCAATGAAAACCTGGGTTAGGAAAATCAAGAAAAGAATAGAGGCCGCCATAGATTTGCATGAAGGAGGTGGGGGTGGTGTAGACTCCTCTGGACGGTGGACTAAATCAAGAGAGAGCCAAAAAGAACAGATAATCCGATAATTATCAGCTGGGGTTTGGGGAATGTGACGATAAAAGGAGAACACTATCATGGAGAGATATAATACAGCCCAATATGTTTACCTGTGCCTTCCTTTCTTCCCTTCTGTTCCCTTCTTCTGGGCCTTGATGATGGTCCGAGACGGTCCGAAACGTCGTCGTTTCTTCACTTTCTGGTGTGTAGTTTGGTCATGATGGTGAGCAAAAGTCATGAATGGCAAGATTGTGAGGAGATTGTATTGAGATGGATTAGGAGTGTTGAACGAATGGTTGACTGTAGACTAGTGAACTGAGTGTATATGAGAGAAATTGAGAGTAGGAGTGTGAGAGGACACAGAGAGTGAGTGTGTGAGGAAACACGTAGTGAGTGAGGAAGCGGCAAAAGTATGAGGCAATGGAGAATGAGTGTGTGAGTAACCTGGGAGTGAGTGAGTAAGAGGAGAGGTAATATGAGTGTGTGGGAGTAAGTCTGAACAACTCAAGGCTGTGTGAAGGCTGTTTGTAAGAAGGAGAGGGAATTATCAGAAGAAAATCCACCTCAAGCCATTACGACTATATAGCACTGAGAACGGGTCAGGATAAGGATTTGGGATGGGACGGGGGGTGGAAAGGAATGATACCCAACCACTTAAACGATCGAGGACTGAACGCAGACCTGTATGAAGCCAGACTGGTCCAGCCCAAGTGGCAGGGCGCGGTTTGTAAGAATGTATTGTGCATGTAAAAAATTTATCTGTCAAGACTTTGTACTCTGTATATTGAACTATTTATCGTGCTCGTGGATAAATGTTCTCGTGGATAAATGATTTAGTTATACTTAAATTTTCAAGCTCGGTCATACATAGATAGTTACGCGTCCCTGATGTTCCAGTATTATATAATTCCCAGTTTAGTGCCCATTTTTTATTTTAATTTTTTTTAATTTTGTTTATTTTGATTACTGTTGTAATAATCAGTTCGGTGAAGCATTAGGTGATATTAGAATGATTATTCCTGGGCTAATTACTTACTTTTATAGTGTTTTCTAAATTGTATTAATTTATGCATGTATTATTAATTGAGCGAGTATTGAATGACTTTGTATTACCATTTAAAGTCATAATAGCATGCATGCAATTGACTTTATTTTATGCCAGAATTATAGGTTAGTGTGGAATTATATATAGGTTAGTGTGGAATTAATTATAGAATTATAGGTTAGTTGTAGATGAGTCATAATAACATGGCTGAAGAAATGGAAACTAAATCCCATACTTTATGAAGATGACGACGTTTCGGTCCATCTTGGACCGTTATCAGGTAGAAACGTTATCATCTTATCTTCTGGTGTGGGATTTAGTCTTCATAAAGGTTAGTGTGTTTCAATAAAACGTTTATACAGTGATGTTAGCCTTATGAGGCGAGTGAACGATTATAGTCGACTTTTCTTAATTTAAGAATAACTTTATTAACGCAATATTATCATTATTATTGACAAAATTCACTTGGGCTGTAAGGAGGGCTCGAACCTGCAACCGAGGCATTACCAACCGCATAGTCTACCACTAGTGAATTTTCTCATTGATATATGTAGTTATTATTATTATTTTTATTACTTTTGAGTAATAATTATTTTTATTACTGCGTTGAGTTAGTATATATATATGTCTATGGTTTAATGGAGTGTAATTACCACTCTCTATTACTCTAGATAGAGTGAGCAGATTTACAGTGTGACCGTAACATATAATGTAGGGAGTTAGGGAGTTTGATAAAACCGTCAGGGTGATTACCTGTACTCGGACCTTCGTCTTGAGCGTTCCCAACGTCACTAAACTGATCTACTAAATTGACTGAACCTAACCTAACCTAACCACGGACCTACGAATAGAAAATGAGACATCATTTTAACTTTGCGAGTTGATTTGATGATTGTTAGTGCAATATATATATATATATATATATATATATATATATATATATAATATATATTATATATATATATATATATATATACATGTGTAGAATGTAAACAAGGTATAGAAAATCCATCAAGTATCTGCTTAGGTCCTAATCCATTATTCATCTCCATTTATTCATTAATATCCGTAATACTGACATTTAAAAATGCTTTTTGTTCATTAGCTATTCAAAAGCTGCTACTACATTGCATTAGTACTTCATTTAGGAATCACAATCCCTATGCCGGTCGGCCGAGCGGACAGCACGCGGGACTTGTGATCCTGTGGTCCTGGGTTCGATCCCAGGCGCCGGCGAGAAACAATGGGCAGAGTTTCTTTCATCCCATGCCCCTGTTACCTAGCAGTAAAATAGGTACCTGGGTGTTAGTCAGCTGTCACGGGCTGCTTCCTGGGGGTGGAGGCCTGGTCGAGGACCGGGCCGCGGGGACACTAAAGCCCCGAAATCATCTCAAGATAACCTCAAGATATATCACTGTAAATTGACGGTTTATATGACGATTATTATCTTTCATTTTTAATTTGCATAACGTGAAATGCAAAACATTATTGCAGTGTTGCTAATACGTGGTTGTTATTCTTTCGTAAGAGTTTATTATGCTTGTTCTGCATAACAAAGTAGAACATGATAATTATAATGTCCTTATACGTTAAAAATATGTGTATATGTATATCTGAGTTTGTGTATGAATGTCTGTATATGTTTGGGTATACTGTGCCCCCCTACCGTGTGAAAGTGTCTGCGGGAGGGTGTATGACTATCTGTATGCACTCACGAATATATATTTGAAAACTCTTGATCCTTGGAGGATTCGAACCTGGTCACCCAGGGCCTCCATACCCTTTGGCTTGTCCAGTACTATAACCACTCGGCCACAGAGTTGTGGCTGGTACTGGACATGTCTACAAGGAGTATGGAGGCAGACCAGGTTCGAATCCTTCAGGGGTTAAAAGTTTTCTGATGCATGTTGGCTGGGGGACCATTCATTCTTGATGTTCACTATCATGCTTGAATGACATTCTTTTAACCATGTTGTAGCATAGTCGATTAAGGCACGTATGGGATCCTCTAGGACGTAGGTTCGAACCCTCATCACGGCCCTTGTGGATTTGTTTACCAATATATTTTTGTCTTAAAGAAGATCAGTAACTCTTCAATTTCGTTTGGTACTTCGAGCAGCCTTAACTACTTCGATATCGTTGGGGATTCCGCTTCACGTTGGGGTCCGAGAGCTACTTCTCTCTTGGACCAATATCAGATAAGCATTATTTTATAAGCACACCTAACCCCCAGCCGAGCAAGCCGTCTCATGCATACAAACATTGAAGTAACATGTAACCTCATACATACAAACATTGAAGTAACATGTAACCTCATGCATACAAACATTGAAGTAACATGTAACCTCATGCATACAAACATTGAAGTAACATGTAACCTCATACATACAAACATTGAAGTAACATGTAACCTCATACATACAAACACTGGAGCAACATGACTTCACCTCCAACTGAATGCAATGACTCAGTCCTATCCAGTACAAACGCGAATTCCTTTCACTCAATAAATTTCTTTCATAGCCCGCTATAGTTTACCCTCGACCCATACATATTCAGCGCCCTCACCATCTCTACCCTTCCCGCCCTATCAATAACCGTCCGAGAACCCAACAAAATAGGAATATTCCTGGCCGACATTCTCTCAGGAAAAAATCTGGGGCGCTCTTTCCTGCGCCTTCAAAACAATTTCTCACCCTTCGTTTTGGGTAGACTTTCAGTGTTAATTTATCTCCAGGATATGTATTTTTTTTTTTAGCGTAGTTATCCCAACTGTTGTGGGGCTGAGCTTCAGCTCTTGTGACCCGATTTTCTACCTTGACAGGTGTAACAGGTGGTACAACTTCTTGGATACTTTAAAATCTTATTCTGAATCCGTAAGGAGTTTGTTTCAAGTATTTCACTCAGAAGGAAGTGAACGGCCATTGTAGTTTTAGCTTTAAACGCTAACTTTTTAACGTGTTCATTAGCTTTAAATGGAGTCATTATATCTCTTCTCAAGTCTAAGGTTTCAGTCTGTAGAACCGTTAATTGGAAGGTGTTAATGTAGTCTGTCTTTACCACACAATAGTATAGTGCCACAGAAATAATTTCACTGTAATAGTGAAACATTATACATCGTCTTGTGAGTTATTCACCAGTCAACAACAACAAAAATATGAATGCTATTCTTAAGTGTCCAATTCACAGTGTGTAGCTGAGAAAATAAGTACACTTAATGGTCGCTGACGGCTCTTGTATAAAACCGGGAGAAAAGCAACAGAGCTATCTAAAAGCCCACATTACTTAGGCTGTCTTCCCACTGTTGCTTAGATGGAAGCCCTCGTGTGAGACACATGGGTTCAGTCCTTAGCCTCGACGTGACGGAGTGACCGGTCATATGTACAGCCTCTGCTGAGTCACTCTGCTGAGTCACTCTGCAGGGCCTCTCTTCTGAGACTCTCTTCTGAGTCCCTAACCTGGGAGGTATGAGCTACAAAGACTACTGAAATTAAACCTCACGTCACTGGAAGAGAGAAGAGTTAGGGGAGACGTGATTACCACCTACAAAATTCTCAGAGTAATTGACAGGGTAGATAAAGGCAAACTGTTATGTGGTACACGATACAGGCGGGCATTTAGTACCCAAACGATCCACAGAGACGTTACAAAGATGTTTTCTTTCCCAAGAGTAATTAACAATTAAAATGCAGAAGGAAGTGATGTGGTAGAGGCAGTTTCAATACACACTTTTCAATGCAGATATTATAGAGCCCAATGTGCTCAGAACCTCCACACCAATTGTGTGATGGTAGAGAGGCGGGATCAAAGGACTCAAGCTCAACCCCGCCAGCACAACTAGATAAGTACACACACACACACACACACACACACACACACACACACACACACACACACACACACACACACACACACACACACACACACACACACACAGGAACTAGAAGGAACTTTTTCAGTGTCAGAGTAGTTAACAAATGGAATGCACTAGGCAGTGATGTGGTGGAGGCTGACTCCATACACAGTTTTAAATGTAGATATGATAGAGCCCAGTAGGCTCAGGAATCTGTACACCAGTTGATTGACAGTTGAGAGGCGGGACCAAAGAGCCAAAGCTCAACCCCCGCAAGCACAAATAGGTGAGTACACACACACATACACACACACAACCTACAAAATCCTCAGGGGAATCGACCGGGTAAACAAGGATGAACTTTTCAACACTGGTGGGACGCGAACAAGGGGACACAGGTGGAAGCTGAGTACCCAAATGAGCCACAGAGACGTTAGAAAGAACTTTTTCAGTGTCAGAGTAGTTAGCAAATGGAATGCATTAGGAAGTGATGTGGTGGAGGCTGACTCCATTCACAGTTTCAAATGTAGATATGATAGAGCCCAGTAGGCTCAGGAATCTGTACACCAGTTGATTGACGGTTGAGAGGCGGGACCAAAGAGCCAGAGCTCAACCCCCGCAAGCACAATTAGGTGAGTACACACACACACACACACACACACACACACACACACACACACACACACACACACACACACACACACACGCACACACACACACACACACACACACACACACACACACACACACACACACACATACACACACACACACACACACACACACACACACACACACACACACACACACACACACACACATACACACACACACACACACACACACACACACACGCACACACACACACACACACACACACACACACACGCACACACACACACACACACACACACACACACACACACACACACACACACACACACACACACACATACATAACAAATGAGGAACGCAATTTGCGACTTAGAGCCTGAAGTCTGATCCATGAAGGAATATGAAAATGGAAATATGTTTGTCCGCTCTTTCGTGTGAATTGTGTTGCATATATAAGCCCTCCCAAGGAGGGTCAGGTGTTTGGCTCTGAGGGTCAGGTGTTTGGCTCTGAGGGTCAGGTGTTTGGTTCTGAGGTCAGGTGTTTGGTTCTGAGGGTCAGGTATTTGGCTCTGAGGGTCAGGTGTTGGGCTCTGAGGTCAGGTGTTTGGTTCTGAGGTCAGGTGTTTGGCTCTGAGGTCAGGTGTTTGGCTCTGAGGTCAGGTGTTTGGCTTTTTCAGGTGTTCTCCATCCGTTGTTGTTATTGGGCGTTGAGGTCAATATATATTGCAACCACTATATAATACACATATGGACTACACATTTTATGTGTTATGATTCTAGCGATAATTAGCGAATGACTCCACGAAGAGAGTCGTTAACTAGATAAGGAGCGATACAGCTGCTTGGCAAACCCAGATGCAATATTGAATTCTTTATAACATGGATGTAACACTTTGATTTAAATTAGTAATATAAAGGAACCCAAATGGTACTAGTGAAACTGCCAGACAGACACGTTAACACCACAACACAACCAGGCAATAGCAATACCAACTTTACTATGAATTTATCTTTTTTACAGACAACTGCAGGAAAAAACACTGAAAGATCCATTTACTGTATTAAAACTCGTGATTTTTATATAAAATACGGATTAGTAAGTTCCCATCAGCCATATCTCACTCTCAGGCATCGACAGCCAGTATGTATATATATATATATATATATATATATATATATATATATATATATATATATATATATATATATATATATATATCGGATTTGAAACTATAAGTAAAAGTCTCACGTGCTTCTAGTAATACCCCACAGGGCTTCCTGTCCCTATTTTCTCCTGGTTCTGCTCCAATATTGAAAGTAAAAATTTTTAAAATAATGATAAAAGAGATCTAGCGATGAGGCCAGAAAGTGAACCAAATTCAAGCTTTCTTCTCGGTGGAGGAGCACTCATGCTACCAGCTCCTTCAGACAACGAGGACAATGTGCTTGTCTCACAAGAAGAAGAAGGAGGACTAGTGTGTGTGTGTCGCTGTACAAGGAGGCATTTCACCTGATTCAGTTAGGTGGGGGACTGAAAAGCTGCTCGACTCACAAGAAGAATTTCGCGAGCCCCGGCAAAGATGTCGACGCTCTCAGCAGCTAGAGATACTCCATCTCCTGGCTCGCAGCCTCTCAGATGCTTCGCTAAAAGAAGTGTATCACTTCATAGGCGAGATTAAGAGGGTTTTGGAGAGATGAGAGATTGCTTGATTTTAGGTCGTGTATATCTTGCTTCATATATTTTTTTTTAGCTTTCTGTACACTTAGCCAGTCGTGCTCCCACGCACGTAAACACACACACACACACACACACACAGGAATCTGTACACCAGTTGATTGACGGTTGAGAGGCGGGACCAAAGAGCCAGAGCTCAACCCCCGCAAGCACAATTAGGTGAGTACACACACACACACACACACACACACACACACACACACACACACACACACACACACACACACACACACACACACACACACACATGGAACCTGTACACCTTTTGATGGAACCTGTACACCTGTTGATTGACGGTTGAGAGGCGGGACCAAAGAGCCAGAGCTCAACCCCCGCAAGCACAAATAGGTGAGTACAAATAGGTGAATACACGCGCACACACACACACACACACACACACACACACACACACACACACATATGGGTCTAGTAGCTGAGAGGACAGCGTGCCGGACTCGTAATTCTGTGGCTCGGGTTTGATTCCCGGACCAGGCAAAAACAAATGGGCAAACCCTGTTCCCTAGCAGTAAATAGGTACCTGGGAGTTAGACAGCTGTTACGGAGCTGCTTCTCGGGGGGTGTGTGTATGGGGCAAAATAATCAGTAGTTAGTAACAGTTGATTGACAGTTGAGAGGCGGGCTATTACTACTTCACTCTCACATACACTGCACGAAGCGATGCATATATATATATATATATATATATATATATATATATATATATATATATATAAAGATTAATATTAACCTAACTTATGCTTGAATCAGTGAATTACAAATAACCCAAGTTAATGACAGCCCCATAATGAATGAGCTAGTTAGTGTCAATGTTTTACTTTAGAGAAACTGGGGATTAACAGGCGGTTTGTTTATATCAATCTATTTAAACTGCTAAAATATCTATAAGAACCCTTCACCTAGTTTAGATCTCCAGCATCTGTACGATATACGTAGATGATGTCACATCAATTAAACTAGGATGTTACACTTGTATCCTGGTTTTGCAGGCGTTCCCTGGCATGTTGCACTGGTTCGTTACCCTGTACAGCATGTTGGTACACTGCACTGGTACACTGTTTTGGTACAATACACTGGGACACTTCACTGGAACATTGGAGTACTACAACAGTACGCTATATTGGAGCACTACACTAATACACTACACTGGACCACTACACCAATACACTAGACTGGACCACTACACCAGTGTACTAGACTGGACCACTACACCAGTACATTACACTGGACCACTACACCAATACACTACACTGGACCACTACACCACTACACTACACTGGACCATTACACCAATACACAACACTGGACCACTACACCAATACACAACACTGGACCACTACACCAATACACAACACCGGACCACTACACCAATTCACAACACTGGACCACTACACCAGTACACTACACTGGACCACTACACCAGTACACAACACTGGACCACTACACCAATACAATACACTGGACCACTACACCAATACACAACAAAGGACCACTACACCAATACACTACACTGGACCACTAGACTGAACCACTACACTGGACCACTACACTGGACCACTACACTGGACCACTACACTGGACCACTAGACTGAACCACTACACTGGACCACTACACTGGACCACTACACTGGACCACTACACTGGACCACTACACCACTACACGACACAGACACACACCACCGTTCCATCACAAGCTCTACACACCCTTGTCTAAATAAAGAAGGCACCATGTGTTTACAGAGGAATAAGAGAGTTTCTGAGTTGCTTTCTCCTGAGCCAGCACAGAGGAGCCGGGAATGTTAAAGGAACACGTGGGAAAACGAGACAAAGGAAATAAACGAAGGAGAATAGACAGAAAAGACAAAGAAGTTAGGAAAATGCCACATTAGAGAACCACGATGTTGTGTTAGAGAGAGAGAGAGAAGATAGAGCTTTGATGAACCACCAGGGGGTGAAAAATGCTCGCTTTTCGCCTCTCTTTTACGTAAATTAACAAATCTAGAAGAACTTTATGTTTTTTAACGAGCTTAGGTATACAGCAGAGTGCCGCGATAACATTCTATGTGTAGGGTGATATAGCGTTGGTTAAGAGCTGACTGTAAGTTCATTTATTATCCCTGTTTCAGCGCGGGGTTCATCAATCAAGGGGAAATGGAATAAAACTGCATGAAACCAAGGGGAAATATATCATTCTAGTCTACTAGCATGCACTAGTAAACTGTTGGATATGCACGAGAATATGTTTTAATATCAGTGAGTTAAAAATATAATTACAAATCTCAATAGATATCATATCATTTGGTATTAAATGATAAGAAACACAAGGCATTTACAGACGTAGTGTTGAGTAGTGTTTCCTGTGTCTTGTTTACAGCTTACAGTTGAAGTGCTCAGTGATGATAGGTGAGTACAGGTGATAGGTACTCCCCTCACCTATCACCTATTCATTGCCTACAGCCACCTGCCATAAGTAACCTTATGAAAGGACCCCTCCCTCTGTGTTCTCAAATAATGTAAACAAATAGGTTTCCCTCCTCAGGTTAACCTCTCTTCCCCAACCCATCTTTATCCCCTTCCCTTACCACCTGTACGTCTACCACACACACACACACCCAACGAGCCCCCTTCCCAACCCTCACCCACCTTAGGTCCACACTACTCTGTATACTCTTCCGTCTAGCAGGCCAAACACCAAAGGTAAATACCAACGTTTTCACTCTATCGCGGATCCTCTGCGTTATCACTCGCATCTCACTCGGTGCCTCTGGCTTCACTCATCTCGTTGACATATATTCCATGCTCCTCGAGTGAAAGTAATCACGGCAGGTGTACACCTGTTCGGGGCTCGGTGTGTGTGTGTGTACAGGATCCTCTGCGTTATCACTCGCATCTCACTCGGTGCCTCTGGCTTCACTCATCTCGTTGACATATATTCCATGCTCCTTGAGTGAAAGTAATCACGGCAGGTGTACACCTGTTCGGGGCTCGTGTGTGTGTGTGTACAGGATCCTCTGCGTTATCACTCGCATCTCACTCGGTGCCTCTGGCTTCACTCGTCTCGTTGACATATATTCCATGCTCCTCGAGTGAAAGTAATCACGGCAGGTGTACACCTGTTCGGGGCTCGTGTGTGTGTGTGTGTTCAGGTGTACCCAGCGTGGACGCGGGGTGTGAAGGCTTTGTGTATTGTCGAGAAATGTTTATAGCGATGAGTTGTTTCGAGGCGTTGTGTACTGTCGGGGCGAAGGGAATTGATGGGTCTCATTAGTCCGTAATATCTACGCGAACGTGGTAATCTGCGAGGATGAATCACGTGTTCCGCGGCATTGCTGTGATGCCATTTTCCTGATTAGGTTTCCCACAGCGCAGTGAATTTAACAGGTTGCCAAAGGGAGCCCCAGTAATAGTTTGATTATCAGGTGTGTTTATGTACTTGGGATGAGGATATACATTCTCTTAGACGGGTTGGTAGAGCGACGGACTCGCGTTTGGAATGGTCGTCATTTGATCCTCCAAAAGTGATTGGGTTCCGTTCCTTCACTCCATCTTCTATTCTCGTCTCATATTCTTCCAAGAATTGTGTAGTCATTGTGGCTTAGCGTATAAACTTATTTTATTTAGGAGGACGAAGTTATGTACTCGGAAAAAGACAATAGCGAGCGATGAGTCACAATAACGTGGCTAAAGTATGATGACCAGACCACACACTAGAATGTGAAGGGACGACGACGTTTCGGTCTGTCCTGGACCATTCTCAAGTCGATTGTGAGAATGGTCCAGGACGGACCGAAACATCGTCGTCCCTTCACATTCTAGTGTGTGGTCTGGTCATCAAGACAATAGCGAGATGAGATGACAGGCTCGTTCTTAAATAACCGCAAAATTTAACTATCAATAAATATTCTGTAGTGATTTTCACTGCTCGAAAAACATGTTTATGTTGGTTTTTGTTTTTCCCTGGAAAATAAAAGGAAATTTACAAGCGATCAAAATGTACAGCGGCTTCCTTCATGAAGTCAGTGAATGTGAAACGTGAATCCTCGAGTTCGTAGAGTCGCTTTATTTTAAATCAGTGAATCTAAAATGAGAGGCCCTTTGCTTCTAGGGGAAGAACTTCAAATCAAAGTGGAGGCATTTAAGCCAGGGGATAAATTAGAATGAATTTCATTCGAGGAGGAAATCCAAGCTAGGTCAGAATATACTCTGTACACTGTGTATATATATTAAGTGAAATACCAATATACACTACCATAATGGAGATGACAAATAAGCAATTAAAAAAATGATGCTTCGGATTTAATTTTGTTGGAAACTATTCATTTAGTGAGGTTTGAAAAGTTAATGTAAATGTAAATATGTGTAAATATGATTACATTAACTTTACAGTGTTAATGTATATATGATGTTCGGATGGCATTTGATAACTGCGGCTTTTATATGTTGTCAAGAACTGGCAGTTTACGTGAAGGCCAAGTGGACGAATCAGAGATTGGCAGTGACTGTCGGAAAGTTATTATGGGACAATACGGGAAAATAATTTTCATATGTATGTACGATTTTTTATTTTTTCAACAAAGTTTCACAATTGTTGATAATTACAGACTGATTAGCTGAGATGATATACTTTGGGGAAAATATTTTTTTTTTTTGGAGGGTGGGCGTCTGGGAGGTCTGGGGAAGACCCCATGAACCTTTACCAATATTTCAGTCATTGACAATTCAGTAGTGATATCGAACTCCATGTAGCAGTCTGCCAACCTGTACTCGACTCCACACTTGCTCAACTTTTTTTGTAACCATTTCAGGTAAATTATGCTGCATACATTTTCAGATATGAATCGTGAATGGGCAAAGACTTATACGATAAATAAAATGTTGGATGACGACCTCAGAAAATAGGGAAAATAAGAACGATTGAGTATTGTGTGTGTGTCTGATCTGGCTGGATCATCTAATACCAACATGATGTTCTAAATTTTAATGGAGATAGTATATATAGCTGTTGGTGATTTTTTGTTAATATGATGTTGTAATCACAAGGGTTTGTAGTTGTGTCAGGAATGTTGTTGTTATCAGGAATGTTGTTGCTTTTTCTATAAATAAATATTTGTTTAAATATTTGGGTATATTTATTGATATTTAAAACAGGTGTTCAAATGACAGATTTGCTTCTGGGTGCAACCTATTGTCTACTGTGATGGGGGTTGAGGCGTAGGAAAAATGGAAGAGATAATTGAAGGTAGAGAAGGAAACTGAGTGACAGATGGGAAGGGTGTGTGGAGACGGAGGTGGGAAGGGTGTGAGAAAAGGGAGACCCGAGTACCACCGGGTATCCCATCTCATGGGAAATAATTCGTCTCGTCCTGGTTTCTTAATGAGCTACATTTTTTGTTTTTATATTTGTTTAATACCATATTTACTTGTAACAGTTAAACCGCGGTTTGTCCACATCATCACTTATTTAGAGTTGTTGACTAGCAATAATTGTCTCTCCTCTTATATATGGGACAAAATATAACGTTCAAAATAGCCAATTTACAAATTACAGCTACCAGGTTCCATTCACTCGCCCGTCAAATCGTTTGGGCACGTTTCCGTATACCTGATTGCTCCCTTTACCTAGTACTGAAAATCTCCATAAAAGATTGGCAACTAATGTGGGTTGCTTCTTGAAACCAGGAGTTGTCAGTCATTTTCTCAAAAAAACGCACACACTCATACGCACACGCATCACACGCACACACACGCACACACACCTGAGAAAAATCAATAAGCTGCTTTAGCTGCACCTGTGGGCAGAGGGGGGGAAAGTGCATCCGCTGAAAAAAGAAAGTAGGTTTTGTGTTCAGTCTTTCCTGACTGAAAAGTAAAAGTTTATACCATTAATCTTTAAAAATAGTTCGATTGGTTAAAGATATTTTTCACCGTGACTGGTGTAAGCTTCACAAATCCCATAAAAACTGGGATCCGCACCCTGACTGGTTACAAATATATTCTGTTACAAATCTATTTACAATAGGTACAAATTGGTTACAATATATGGAGATAAATTGGCGTTTGTGAAGGTGGAAGTCTTAACCTAATATGGAGTTGGAGGGATTAAATGGAGAGTTAACAGAGGGATTAACAGTATCAATCGCGCATATTAGATCTCTTTATATCTCTCTCTCTCTCTCTCTTTCTCTGTTTTGTATTTTACTGTTAAACGGATTTATGTTGCTCAGTAAAATAGTATATTTTACTGAATATAGTAAAATAGCATATTTTACTATACTCTTTACTATACTTTACTTTACTATATTACTTTAAAATAGTATTTTTTTTTTGCTCAGTAAAATAGTATATTTTTGTCACCTTTCCTATTCCGTTGGATAATGTCAGTGAAGCTGTGAACGTTCAATGAACTGTTCGAATTCCTGTTCGTTCCTGTAAATGAACAGGAATCTCGCTCGTTTTAATGCATCGAGATTCTATATAGCATGCATGCCCTCCAACACCCACTAATCTACAAAGCATTGGCCAATTACTTGTTAATATCAGCTGCTGCGTTGCCCCTATTTATAGGTGAAAAATTTTCCACATACAAGCAATCCTCAGGCTATACTCTATCAAGCTATGACACACACACACATGCACATATATACACACTCTCACACACACACACATGCACATATATACACACTCTCACACACACACACATTCATCCGATATAAAGTAATGTGTAAATAAAATGGTGTTGACTCATAAATGTGCTCATGCAACTTCATGTTATTCGTGTCATGTATTTCATATATAAATAGTTTCCAATATGACCTACAACACCTCCTCTAACCTACCCTAGGCCTAACTTTTTGCATATATCAGAAATAGCCATAAAAATTTATAACTGAGAGAAATGTCTAGTTACAAGCAACGTTAAATATATTTAAGGATTTTTGGTCGTCGGTCGAAAGTTTAGACGAGAATATTTTAAGAATAATAAGGCGATAATATTTTATGTATAAGATTATTATAAGAAAATAGACGAATAATATGTTTTTATAACAAAAATATTAAAAGATAATTCATACGTTTCCTGGACAAGAATAATTCATGAATAATATCTATCCCAAACAAGAATATTATTGGAATAATAGATAAAACCACATTTTCGGAACAAACAATGCAACACTGACCCATCTTTACTCTCCACTCTATTCTCCATTGTATTATCCTCTCTACTCTCCATTCTACTCTCCATTCTACTTTCCGCCAAGCCGTATGTTGTTCAAGTCTCAGACTACTATTTTTATTGCACACAAGAATCAGAATAGCTTTCAGCAGTAGATAATGTATACTTATAAATCTTTTAGGATTTATTTTGTAATATGATCACAACTCGCCCCGAAGCCTGACTCTCCCAAGCGGTAACCAAAAAGACGCATTTAGTATTTTGAATTCATTTTGTATTTAAAATCAACATTTTTTCCATATATAAATAAACTAGAAGAGTTACCTATTGATCCTTGGATCTGTTTCTCTGTATTTTCTCTTTATGTTTTCTTAAACTGAAGATAGAGTTTATTATGAATGTCATTGATGATTATAGTGAAAATACAAGCAAGAGCTGTTATCCTGTATCAACTCCTTTGTAGCCTGTCAGCTCCTTCACACATATTTATTTGATAAGATTTGTAATGCAAAGTAATTGATGAGATGAGTAGAGTAAGGATGAGCCAGGAATTTGCCTGTTTAAGAGTTTGTCAGTGTCTCACTCTCTCTCTCCTCTCTCTCTCTCTCTCTCTCTCTCTCTCTCTCTCTCTCTCTCTCTCTCTCTCTCTCTCTCTCTCTCTCTCTCTCTCTCTCTCGCAACTGCTCAAAAGAATCGTTAAAGCACGAACCACGATTTCGGAAAAATAGATTATGGTGGTGACGCGAGGTGGGTGACGGTGGAGGAGAGGTGGATGTGGTTGTGCCGCTCAAGACCGGAGAGTTCCGATGGATGAACCCCCGGGCGGGGCCTTGTCGAGGATTTTCAAATATTATAAGAATTTTTGTGTTTATATAATTTTTTTTTTCAAAGTATTTAGCGAAACGAGAGCAGCAGGTCAGTGCGAAAATCGTCATGGGGGTGTGTATGTAACCCTGTCACGTGTTTCTCTCTTGAATCGTGGCGACACTAATTCAGCCATGTTAGGCACCTGCCCTTCAGGAATCAGGGAACAAAGATGGATTTTTCCTTAACTCCAAGCATCTCACTTCCATCCATGGACGGTCAGAGATATATTCTAATTAATAAACATGTTTCATAAATACTAAAATTGTGTATATAGCTAGACCAAAATTAGATTATTTTACTAATTTAAGTTTAGTTGATAATTGAATTTGCATTACTATAGCAACCAGTCTTCAAGCTGCAACCATCACTAAGGTCGCATTCACAATATTTTTAACTTTGTGCATTCAAAATTGGTATTTTCTCAGATATAAAGTACGACTAATCATATATTGAAAATTGGTGATCAGCTGAAAATAAATTTGGCTGGAATTTTGTGTTCAGGTTCAGCTGGCAATTATCTGGCCGTGGGTAAAGCCATTACTTGGTGTGATTCAAACACATTAGGTTTTTTATTTATAAAGAGAGGGATTAGCGACCAGATTAACGAGCATTTTGGACAATGTTTTGATGATGAGAGAAACTTCCATGTATATTTATTACACATCCAAGGTGCCAGAAAAAATAACTTTGAGTAATATTCTACTTTTTGGGTTTCATATTTACCTTATATATTATTTAAGGGCATTATTTTTTTAGATATGATATATTTTTTATATTTAATCCTTAATATGCAAATTGAGATTGTCCAATAACTTATATAAGATCCATACGTACAACCATTTTCATGTCGTAATGATTAATTTCTTAGCAACAGCCTGACAGTACAAGATATCATCAAACAAGCCTAGCTCCTGGCTTGGATTGAAGAGTAGAAGTACTCTCGAAAAAAATTGCAGGTAAACTACAGGCAAGATAAAATAATAATAGTGAAAATTATCATTTAAAATAATACCATAAGAAATAATCGAATATTTTCCCCTCTGACGCGGGCTTTAATTGCAACAACCAACCCCGCAAACACACACCGAAACTACGACGTTGGTACAACGTTCTAACAAGTTTTAACACCTCCTAACCAGTTATAACAACCAATATAGCAAGTTGTAACAACGTTCTAATACGTCATAAACACGTTAAGCCAAGATGTAACAACTTTATTACAAGTTGTAACAAGCGGAAAATAGAGACAGTTTCGGTTTGTATTTCCAGGGAATCTTGATGTTAGTTCATTCACTCTCGCGTCGTGAGCAAGAGTAAAGTTTGAGTGAAGAGTCAGTCTCAAGCAAGCACTGCGACAGCCGCAAAGTTGATCAAGAACACATTGGGCAATAATCGACACCGACAACTGCTACAAGTGTCGACACTGTCCTACAGCAGCTAAATGAACAGCTTAGTTCCTATTACAGGACAAATTTACAGTTGATCTAGAGATCAGAAATAGGTTGTAGGTAGATGATTAGTTACAATTGTGCTTACAAAGCTATAAGTACAATCTCAAGTCGCCATGTTGTTTGTTTTGACTCTAGATAAGGCGAGTTACATCCTTAAACAACTCTTTACTAAAACAGCTCACCATCTGTGCATATCATTAGTCCATTTAGAGTCGGAATTTTCACAATACCTTCAATGTATATATATATATATATATATATATATATATATATATATATATATATATATATATATATATATATATATATATATATATATATATATATATATATATATTTTGTTAATGTTCTCTACCATATTAAAATATTTAAATTACTAATTTCTCAATTCCCATTAGGTCATATTCATCCAGTTCGTTCATATTAACTAAAACATGAGCTCTGTTTCTTAATTCTTGCCAGTTTTATATACACTTCTATCCTTTGTGTACAGTATTATGCCCTCTAAGCGAGAGATCAGATCGTAATCTTCCTGGAGTTTACGAGGTCCCAATGAAGAATATTCCAACCTTTCATCCATAATTTCTGGGCTTCAAATGGCGCTCTAAAAGGCACTGAATTATATATATTCTTATTCTGAAGACGCTGCAGCCTCCCTCTTGTTGCCGCGGCTAGTGCTATTGATTTTCTTCACTTGGTAAAAAACGTAATAATCTATTAAATGGGATTTGAGCAATTACCCGCTCATTACAGTAGTAATTAGCTCTTGCCGCAAAGGCTTTGTTGTTAATTAAGCGAAGTTTTGACCAATTAGCTTAGATAATCGGGAAAACAGAGCTTTGCCAGTTTTGGAAGGGTTGGAACCCCGGATTACTGGAACAGTCAGCGAACCTGGAAGTGCTCAAGAAGTTCACCATTACACATGAACCAGAATATTATTTTAAGGTCCAGAGCACTGCTCAAAAAACTGTAAATTGTTAAAAAAAAAAACATGCCATTGCATGCAAACCAAGGTATTGCTTAAAAATCAGGGCATTTCTCAAGATCCAGAATATTTCTCAAGAACCTAGATATTTCTCCAAATCCTCTGTATTTCCCAAGAATGAGAATATTGCTCGATATCCAAAGCTATTCTTTATGAACCAGGCCAGTTCTTAAGAACCATGGTGTTGGCCAAAAATAACATGGGTAATCTTTGGTAATTCCCAAGATCCAGGCAAATGCTAAGGAATCAGGGTGTTCTTCAAGATTGATAATATTAAACATGAACCAATTTATTGTTCAAAAACCAGTTATTTGATGGAGAACACGAGGCTACAGGCTATCGGCTGTGATTAGGGCAACCCGTCCTCATCAACAACGGCCAAATGCTAGTTAATCCAGTGGGCAAAACCCCCTCTGTTTAAGAATTAATAACAGTATACCCACGACTCACAACTGATGATGTTTGAACATTTCTCGAACAACTGATTCAATGACGACCTCTATTTGAATCACAACACTGTCAATGTGCTTCACCCCACGTACTACAAATACAAATAATCGCCAACAGAGCCTAAATACCTAACTTAACCTATGGTTAAATATTCACAATATGTTAATTTACAATGATTTTACAAACGTGTTAACGTTGGTGAGTTCGTCTTCGGCGTCGGCCGCTGGATGGACGAGCTATCCACGTACTCTATATACAAATCAGAACATAACTAGAACTAAATCTAGACTAGAACCAACAGAACTAAAACACCTAGCCAAACCTAACCTAACCTAACCAACCTAACCAACCTAACCTAACCTAACCTAACCTAACCTAACCTAACCTAACCTAGGTAATGACACGACAATAATATATACAAATGTAAACCTTATTACACACAGAGATCACACTAACGTGATGCATCAAATGAACAAATCCACAAGGGCCGTGACGAGGATTCGAACCTGCGTCCGGGAGCATCCCAGACACTGCCGGACGCTGGTTCGAATCCTCGTCATGGCCCTTGTGGATTTGTTCATTTAATGTGAACCTATTTTCGAGAAAATTACAATTTCACCACAGTAACTGGGACGCCACAGCACGTTAGAATTTATAATTGTGTCTTTGGGGTCAATAGCACTTTGGCCGAGCGTACAATGGGTTCGAGTTTCTTTAAAGGGCAGTAAGTGTCATGTCATATTTCCCATCCTACAGCACTAACACGGATCATGCGCACCAAAACAAATCACAAATGAACGTGTACACACATTTTATATATATATACGTGTACGTATATACATATATATAATATATACAGGTATGTATATGGATGTATATACCGGGGCTTTAACTCTTGTATCGAGGTCCTCTTTCCCACAGGTCAAACTATACTAATTGTCCTCAAGATGCAACCGTACAGCAGTTACCTAACTCCCCCAGGCACCTGTTTACTGCTAACTGAACAGACGGCATTATAGATGAAACGATATGTACCCCCCCAACCACTACTTCTCCGAGAATCGAACCAGGTAACCCCAGATTTCATCGACATTGTATGCACACATTTTTAATACACGTGAACACACATTTTGCTTAAGCGTTTGCGCACAATGGACCAGAGATCTAAATAGGACGACATATCAACTCTGGGAAAATGGGTGGGACACTAAACGGGAGAGTGAACAGGACTGTTATCCTGTTTGTGAATAGGTTTCAACGGGCGACCTATTGTGGCATATGCAAATGAGAGGACATGATGTGAGGGATGATGTTAAACGCGTGAGCGAGTGGGAGGAGGTCAGTCAATCAACAACAATAAAATGCTGATGAAATATGCATAATTATCTGATCGGGGCGTGAAGTTCAGGTCGATTTCCAGTGTCAGAACTTGGCGTTCAGACCAATGCTTTGTGGTGAGAATATTGTCGCCATCGTGGTGCTTTTAGGAGTCAGATTAATGAGTGTTGTATGCTGGGTCCTGGTGGTGTTTTGTGTGTGTGTGTGTGTGTGTGTGTGTGTGTGTGTGTGTGTGTGTGTGTGTGTGTGTGTGTGTGTGTGTGTGTGTGTGCGCGCGCTGTGTGTGTGTGTGTGTGTGTGTGTGTGTACTCACCTATAACCTAACTGATTAGGTGAGAGAGAGAGAGAGAGAGAGAGAGAGAGAGAGAGAGAGAGAGAGAGAGAGAGAGAGAGAGAGAGAGAGAGAGAGAGAGAGAGAGAATGTGTGTGTGTGTGTATATGTGTGTGTGTGTGTGTGTGTGTGTGTGTGTGTGTGTGTGTGTGTGTGTGTGTGTGTGTGTGTGTGTGTGCGCGTATGCGTATGTATATGTATGTGTGTGCATGTAAGAGGGGTGTGTGTGTCGGTGTGAGTGAGAGTTTGCATTTGTGTGCATTACCTTGAGTGAAAATATATGTATCTGAGTATGTATGTGTACCACATGTATGAACGGACGCTCACTAGTGATAATTTTCCAGCGTGCCTATTTATGCATACCTCTAACTGCAGCTCGCCTGTGGCTACCCGGGAACGAACGCCAAACGAGCGAACGAGACCTTTAACTACCGAAGTTAATTGAGAAGTATTTTACCAAGTATAAAGCAAATTATTTTCTTAACTATAAAAAATATAAAATGATTGATATTTATATATAATAATAATGGGAAAATCAGTAGGAGTTATAAAGGGAACTCGAACCTGTACACTGGGTTTGTTGTTGTTGTTTAAGATTCGCTACTTGGAACTTTTGTTCCAAGCAGCACGGACTATGGTGAGCCCCGTAGTGTATGTACAATGTGGTACCCCGCCAAGCACACGGGTTAAACCAGCAGGCCACGATATGCTACGAAAGGGGTTTGTCCTTGGGCGTTCCCATTTGCGGGTTCGAATCCTTGTCATGGCTCTTCTGATTTTTTCATTGATGCATTAATACAAAACGTTAATATAACATCTCTGTGAAGAAGTAATAATATACTATTTTAACCAATTAACAATATTGTTAGTTATATTATTCAGAATTTTGTTGTAAATTTATGTTCAGTTATCTACAGCTATGTTGCTCTTGTTATCTGTATTTCATTATTCGCATTTAAAATGTATATATTGAATACAAAAATGATCCTATTGGTCATTAATTTACAAGAATTGTATTTGGTTGGAATTATATATTTGTTTTCGATTTGTCAACCTATTGTCAAAACTACTTCCTTAACAGAGAGCTTTTTTCCGAATGATTCGGACGTCGAAATTACTCTACTGGTGCGAAGGGAACGAGAATGTGGTATTACGAAGATTCTAATGTTATGTAGTTCATTTTTGAGTTAATAGACGCAATGAAACTAAATAATGTTACATATTTTGTGAACTCAGATCTGATACATCTCTTTTATGCCAGGAAGTTTAGCTGTGTAACATTAGTTTGGTCACATTATGTTTTTTTAATGTGAGTCTACACACCCGCCGCCCACTATCCGCTATCTCACACACACCCTCCACCCCCACCCCCCCACACACACACTCTTCACCCCCACAAACACACCCTCCACACCCACACAACAAATGTATGGGACTTGGTATGGAGTCTGGGGCATGATTGCATTGGGCATCATTAAAACAACCAAACCGGGTTTTCAAGAGAGAGAGAGAGAGAGAGAGAGAGAGAGAGAGAGAGAGAGAGAGAGAGAGAGAGAGAGAGAGAGAGAGTGAGAGAAAGAGAAATGAACATATAACAATGTATACAAAGAGCAATACTACTTTATTGTGAACAAAATGCAATAACAGTAACTGTAAAAGAGAGAGAGAGAGAGAGAGAGAGAGAGAGAGAGAGAGAGAGAGAGAGAGAGAGAGAGAGGGCATCACTAGGCCATCCACACAATAATAATAACAAAAAGAGCAACAGAATGGAAGCCTCGCCCGTTCCACCTTTAACGTGAGGCTGCTCTATAGCTGGCTAGCACCTCTTGTTCTCTCTCTCTCTCTCTCTCTCTCTCTCTCTCTCTCTCTCTCTCTTTCTCTTTCTCTCTCTCTCTCTCTCTCTCTCTCTCTCTCTCTCTCTCTCTCTCTCTCTCTCTCTCTCTCTCTCCATATTCACTCTTGGCTCACTACTTTATCACGTTTTTTTCCCCTTCAGGTGTAAATTGTGTGCTATTTTTACCTGACGCATGGTTGAGTCCCATACACGCACACACACACACACACACACACACACACACACACACACACACACACACTTACAGGTATATACACGAACTCAAATATTAGACAACCGACAGATAGAAAAGTGGGTCCAAGACCTAACATCTCGATCCTGTAAGCCCAAATAGTAAACACAAACAGTAAACACGTTTACACCACTTTCAGCCTCAGGAACAACGTACCCAATGAATGTGCTCAACAGATAAACATTTTCTGATACAATAGATCAAGAGCAGCCTGGAAAGTAGACAATTTCTATCGGAAACTTGTGTTGGAAAAAAGAGTAATTGACTTGCCTTGCTTCAACTATATTGTCTACTCAGATAAACAATATAGCCTCCACTCACAACAATCATTTATAACTCATTTTATCCCTGCCTCCACACTTATCAATCACTGCCTCCTCTTCATCTCACCACCAATTTTTGTCCCGAAACATATATATATTACCCACTCTCTGCCAGTAAGAGCCCTTCTCTCTCTCTCTCTCTCTCTCTCTCCCCTTTACCACTTACTTCACTAACCACCACTACATCACTGGCCTTCACACCAAAGCCCTCCCCTTCCATGTATTTCTACCAACCCTCTTTCCCTACTTTTTTTAAACAAACTCTCTACCCCACCCCCAAACTGGGAGCTGCCTATGGTGAGAACAGATTAACTGTGAAGAACACATTACAATTTGGCACAATGATGCTGATGGTATGTCAAACAAAGTGCATGTGATCAAAGAAAGGAATAATGACACAATGCAATGGTAATAACAAAAAAGAACATATTTTACCTAATCTCTAAAAGTGAATATGACCCAGGCAGTGAGGATATCATTAATATATAGAAAGTTGAGGGGGTCAGGAAGGGAAGGGAACGATCAGGGAAAAGCGCCAAGCCATTACGACTATATAACACTTGGAAGTGTTCAGGATAAGGATTTGGGATGAGACGGGGGGGGGGAGGGGAGGGGGTGGAAAGAATGGTGCCCCAACCACTTGGACGGTCGGGAATTGAACGCCGACCTGCATGAAGAGAAATCGTCGCACTACCGTCCAGCCCAAGTGGTTGTTGGGCCGAGGTGTCGGGATTATCTCCGCTGGTCTAATAAGAAAGCAGGTTTGAAGAGATAAGTATTAGAGGTTGATACCATTTCTGCAAACCTATGTAGCAAGAATCATTTCAGTTGAAGGAAAATTAGTGGTTGTAGCTGTAATTAACAATCCCCAGAGAATCACAAACACACAAAAAATGGTCAATTTCGATTTACATTTTTAATTGTCAAAGATAAATTGTCTTCATGCAGCTACAGTAAATCCGTTGGCCTGGCAGATACTTGGCAGCTTGTGCTAAATCATTTACTGTTCTCTGTTTCCTCCACTTCATTTGATTAGTAATGATAATATCAAGAGAGAAAATAATCATCCGTCTCATAGTTCTCTGACCTCTTAATAACCCTGTTCCTTCTCTGGATCTTTGCAAGATTTTTTTGCAACGTCGTGTGGGGAAACTTGGCCCACTTAAATACTTAAAATATTGAAAACCTAAATTTTGTTACATGGTCTGGGAAACCTTTTATTCTATGCTTTGTAATTTTCACTCTCTTGTGTGCCTTTCAGTGTCTTTTAAGGTCCCTGTACTGTTCTGTTCCTGTCCTGTTCTATCAGTCAATAGAACAAGTTCAATAAGCTCTTTCAATGCACAAAACATAGGTCACGTCTTTTCTTGTCCTTATCTGTATGTGCATACAAGTGGATTGCACGGGGAAGAAGACGTTGCGGAAGCCACCTCCATTCGCATATTAAAGGCAGGATTCGACAAAGAATTTTGACGTCAGAATAATTAAACACTGACACAACAGGGCACAATCAGGTCAGTATAGTCAGATCTCACAGCCCCCACAGTCACTGGTAGATAAAACACTCCTAATTCTCCTCCCCAATACCTCTACTTCAACAACTGCTACTTCTACTACTCTATTACTACTACTAATAATAGTTTTGTGAGTGATTAGAACAATAATCGAAGCTATATCCTCAATCGGGGTCAAAGAAATATATATATATATATATATATATATATATATATATATATATATATATATATATATATATATATATATATATATATATATATATATATACGTTAATCACAAAAACCCGGTGAGGGTAAATATTTTACAAAATTATCTCGTATCTTTTTACGAGATAATTTATGAAAATCTTTTAACGAAAAAAGTGTTTTTCTCGTTTTTAAAACGTGATATAATATGTTGTAGGATTTACATTTTATTTAAATAAAGTGTATATGAATGTATATAACCTACTATGTAAATTTGAGACAAAATATATATACCATAGTTAAAATAAAAGAGAACAGAACTGTTCCACGTTCATCAGGCACATAGTAAATAAGGACAGAGTGATCATACACACACACACACACACACACACACACACACACAACACACACACACACACCACACACACACACACACACACACACACACACTAGATACCTCCATAACTGAGAACAAATAATATCCAATTGTTTGCTGTGATAACCTTACAATGAGCATGATGGAAAATATTTTGTTTAGGCCAACATCATTTCAAATCATTTTGTTCTACGAAAGAGGTGTAAGTTTTCTATAGTGTTCTCAGTCATGCTATGGAGAGTAGTGAGACCTGATACACACTCCAGTCCTCCCAATTTGCCTCTCTGTAAACATGTAACTATTTTCCCCTAACCAGAAACCTACAAACCCAAGCAACCTATCAAACCTGTTGAGACTGATGCATAGAAAACGTAAATAATACAGTGCTTTATTTGTTACTAATGCATCTCGTTACTAAAAAAAATAGATAACGTAGGAAGTAGGAATTCGTGAATCTTGACATGGGGAGGTGGTGTGGATTGATATGAGAAGTGTACAAGCGTGCAGCTTGATGTACGGAGTTGACAGGGGTATGTCTTGACGGGAGTGGGAAATCGGGGAGTAGGAAGGTGTGTGTCTTGACATGGAAAGTGAGAAGAGAGTGTGTCTTGACCTGAGAAGTGGGTAGGGGGGTACTTCCTGCCGTGGCGTGGGGAGAAGGAGTGCGGTTTGATAAGAAATACAAACAAGCCGTACAAGCAAGAAGCACAAACGAGCAATAATAAAATAAGTACTCACAAACAATAAACACCAAAATGGGACACCGAGACGATACAGAGTCTATGAACCAGGAGCATAATAGAAATCTCTTGAGACAGAGATACACACACACACACTTCCATAATACTCTCGATACTTACTTACGAAACTTCACAAACTTTATCCGGCTCCAATTAAGCAATACAGTGGCCGGATTCAAATCAGAGAGGCAACAACAATACCTATAAATGCATTGAATTGCACTGCTCGATTCACCGTTGCATCATGGCTATATTTTTTTCTGAATTCTGCTCTATAGATTTTTTTAGAGGTACTCTGGCCTACTGTAGTGTATTGAGCTGTTTGGTGTTGTATTGAATGCGTTGTATTGTTGCACTGTGTTACATTGCAATATTGTATTATTGCCACACATTGCCATGTATTGTAACACTGTTCTATTCCAATATTGTATTATATTGCTACGTTTCGTTATATTTCACTTCTGTTATCACTGTTATATTTCTGCTTCTGTTATCACTGTAATATATATTGCAACACTCCATTATATTTGCGTAACTGCATTGTTATTGCACTATATTAAAATATTTGGTAGTACAATTTTGTACTGCATTGAACTGCACTGTATTGTACTTTGATGTATTATAATGACTTGCATTGTATTAATTTTGCTGCGAGATTTTATTTTGTAAAATATTGTAAGATATTTTATTGTTTTACATATATGTTCGTATATGTTATATTTTTCAAATCTCATTGTACCATACCTATGGTGCCATAGTGATGCTATAATGACGCTGTCATACTCTATATAATGTTTCGCATCATTTTTGTCGGGATTTTTGTTACAATGTATTTGATTGTATCTCATTGTATTGCCTATAGCGGTTTTGGTCTTACATTGCATGGAAGTATACTAAATTGCGTTGATTTTCGTGATATGATTACACAATGTTTTGTCTATATTGTTTTTCAGTATTCTGAAAAAAAAATTCTATTTGTTAGCCATTAGACAAAGAATTTCCTCCGCTAAGAGATCCTGTTCCAAAAAAATTCATTCATTTACTTTATTAACTCACATCAGTGTTTCAATTAACGTCAATTAATTTTTTTTGAGGCAAAAAATATTGCTGGGGGAGGGGGACATTACTTATTGACATAGTTGAAATTCCCGTATAGTCCATTCATTAAAAATTGGCTTAGAGAAGTCGAAATTGGCGCTCGAGTGCTTGTCAATACTTGATTTTTTGTATTGATGAGAGAGGAGTGATAATGGCTGTGTGTGACAGCCAGTTGGCATAAGGATTACGGGATTGGTTGGCTATTTAGGTGATGCGAAAAGCTATATGTGGGTGTGTATAAAGTGTGTATGTGCTTACCTCTCTGGTAATGGGTAGGTGTATGCTTATATCTGATTAATAATGGATTTGTGAGTATGAACGTTTAACTGTCTAATAACGCGTTTCTGTGAATGCTTTCCTGTCTAATAACGGATATGTGTGTGTACACTTTACTGTTTAATAAAGGGTTAGTGTGTGTAATGCTTACTTTTCTAATCAATGATTTGCTAATAGAATTTCAGGAACTGAAAGTCTGGAGAGTCTCCTCCTTTCATTTGAATTGGCTGAAACTTGTTCACTTCACTCACGTCCTGTACCACCTCACCCAAAGCTAATATAAGCCTTTGAAAATGCATTGTGAATTAGTTTTTGAAAATGTCAGGAGAGTGACCTTGCGAAATGCATCTCTAGGCGTCAGACCATAATAATGTGTGAAAATGAGCTTCGGTGATTTAATTTTTCAACTACCCTCGACAGTGAAGAAAAACATAAGAAATATTTAGAAGATTCGAGTTAGAATCCTTAATCTTACTCTTTCGGTCATATTCAACACATATGTTTACAAGAAAGACTGCTACTAATATATATATATATATATATATATATATATATATATATATATATATATATATATATATATATATATATATATATATATATATATATATATATATATATATATAACTGTAAAAAGTCAGGCTTAGAGAGCTGAATATACATGTTGTACAGCCAATCAGGGAGTATGAATGGTGTAAATTGGAAGTCAGGTAATGTTTTCATTAGTTTCAAAATCAAACCATCCGGTGGATTCCTGCTAATGAAAACTCAGTGTGATGCTTAGCATTACACTAATTATTTCTCTCTCTCTCTCTCTCTCTCTCTCATCTCTCTCTCTCTCTCACTCTCTTCTCCTCTCTCTCTCTCTCTCTCTCTCCTCTCTCTCTCTCTCTCTCTCTCTCTCTCCGTCTCCTATTCTTATTAGTGTTAAACTTTCAAGTGTCAACAACAAATCATATTAGAGTGAAATGATAAATATGGATTACTCTCTTTAGTGAAATAATAAGTTCAGTACAATCATCACGTAATCAATACTTATTAGAAATTTTTCACCAGAAAATTGCCTTTAGTTAACTGTCATTCGTGTAAATAAGGTAAATATTATATTAAGATGAATTAGGTTAAGATTTAACATTTGTTCCATATTAGTTGTATTTTCAGCAAGCATCTTATATGATAATTGCACATAGACCTGACAGTATTTTCGAACAACTGAGCTCATTTATCATGAAAAGAAACCAAAATTACATTATGCAAATTTTGCCAGAGGTAATTTTTCCTTGGGTCTCTATTTCGTACAACCATTTGAAATGGTTTAATAATTTTCTAGTAAAATTGTGGTGCGAATAAAAAGCAATTAACAGAAAAAAAAGTGCAATTCTCACTCTCCACAAAATGGCATGCAAAATTATTTATAGAAAATAGCTGTATCTTCCTTAGTGACACAAATTGCCCTTAATAGCTGCTATATATTTCTCGTTCAATGTAAAAGTCGCCAGTGTTTGTTCTGTGTGTGTGTGTGTGTGTGTGTGTGTGTGTGTGTGTGTGTGTGTGTGTGTGTGTATTGACCTAGTTGTACTCACGTAGTTGTGCTTGCGGGGGTTTAGCTTTGGCTCTTGGTCCGCCTGTCAACTGCCAATCTACTGGTGTACAGATTCCTGAGCTTCTCAAGCTCTATCATATCTACATTTGAAACTGTGTATGGAGTCAGCCTCCATCACATCACAGCCTAGTGCATTCCATTTGTCACTACTCTGACACTAAAAAAGTTCTTTCTAATATCTCTGTGGCTCATTTGGGCACTCAGTTTCCACCTGTGTCCCCTAGTGCGTGTGCCCCTTGTGTTAAATAGACTGTCTTTATCTACATTGTGTGGTGTGTGTGTGTGTGAGTGCGTGCATGCGCGTGTGTGTGTGCGTGTTATTAATCTCTCTACCAAACATAATTCCCACATTGTAAACATCTGTGGTATCAATTTCCAATAGCGACGGTATGTTATGAGAGCGAGCTCTTGCGATTAAGAGTCAAAATATTGGGACACTTCTTCACTTCTTCTTCTTCACAGTCACCCCACGCGAGGCGGGGCCCGGGAGCTTCGTTATCCCACCTTTGGAAGGGTATTCCTGGACGAGCCTTAAGCACTTGCTGGCCACTAACTGTAACTTTTTTTCTGTGTTGCTCAGGTGGTGGATGAGTATTTGACTCATGCAGGTGATGAGTCACAATAACGTGGCTGAAATATGTTGACCAGACCACACACTAGAAAGTGAAGGGACGACGACTTTTCGGTCCGTCCTGGACCATTCTCAAGTCGATGAGAATCGACTTGAATCATCGACTTGAGAATGGTCCAGGGTGGACAGAAACGTCGTTGTCCCTTCACTTTCTAGTGTGTGGTCTGGTCAACATATTTGAGTCATGTTGGCTATAGCAAGGTTATATCCAAAGCAGCTTCTTGTTTAATCTTATTGGAAAATCTATTTCGGTTTGTACTTCTGTACTTTATTATATAATGTTCTAATGATCTGTTAATTATTTCTCCACAATGCAGACGTTTTTCTCTCTTCTTCTGGAACCTATAAGCCCATTGCTCATGCGAATGAGTATACCCAACTTGATAGTCGTAGGAGCCCCTTCTGTTCTTCTATTGTTCCCTATTGTGCCTTTTCACCAAAATAAGTGATGCATATATGGTTTAATTCTTGAACTAACCCAGGTTCAGTGGAGATATTGGGGGTCAGGGCGCATAGCACATCAATACTTAAGGTCCAGTGGGCCCAGGCGGGTGCTCAGGGATTTATTCAGTACAGTCAACAGAAAGTCCCCAGCATGAGGGGCTTGCGCAGTGAGGAGGCGTGTCTTATCATTCCAAGAAGCAGCTGCTTCCAACATTGCTGAGGTAAAGCTTTCCATTGTCGGGTTATTCTATATGGTCTGTTCGCAATTGTTTGAAGACGTTGGTCAGAAATCCAAAGATCTGAAATTTCGAATTTAGCAAAATAAATATTCTGTAAGAAGTGGACAGATATACAATGCTCTCTTCTCATTTGTCAGAAAGTTCTCACCAAACTGGTTTTGAGAAACCATTTTCAATCACAAATTGTAAAACATTTTTGATACAAATATAACTCAGTCAACATTAATATAAATTAAGAAGTCATGTAACATGAATATTGGTAATGGTTCGTACTTTGTGGGTCCATTTTTTATTAATCAACTTAAAAAAAAGGTTCTTAGTAAGATGATTAATAGATAAGTATCCTTATAGAAATATTAATTCAAGGACTTCACACGTATTAGCCATTAGGTCTTCGTCAGTCTCCGATTTTCCTTATGTTTTTGAACCAATATTATAAAGACATTGTTTTTTTTACGTCACTCAGTGGGTAAAGCGGCAGGCTGCTGCTTATGTGGTTTGTGTTTCAAGGCTTCGATGGTTCTAGTGAATTAAATGTTATTATCAACCGTTTGATGTTTAACAATTTACATGACTATGATTTGGATCACCTAGCCAAGACCTATCTATCCATCTACATATCCTTGTAACCATCTATTCATCCATCATCCCATTTATCCGTTCGTCTATCCAGCTTTTTATCAACCTATCCCTCCATCTACTCATTTATCGATCCTTTGCTCTATATACCAGCCCAAAGACAACACACGGCCGCCTCTTATGTAACCTTTCTCAACCTTATCGACGCCTGTCCGTGTTAAGTCTTCTTTAAACCTCGCCTCTAAAAGGTTTGGGAAGTTTAGCGAGGGATATGATTTCCCTGCGGAGGTGGCGGCTCCTGGAGGGTCCAGGATGAGGTGGGTGAGTGTGGAGGCTTGCCCGGTGTAAGCGTTTATCCTGTGGAGGCGGTGGCTCCGGAAACTCTTACTGGAAGGCCTAGGATGGAGCCGGAATCACACCGGACTAGGATAGGGCTGGACTCAACCCGGACTAGGATTGGGCCGGAATCACACCGGACTAGGATGGAGCCGGAATCACACCGGACTAGGATGGGGCCGGAATCATACCGGACTAGGATTGGGCCGGAATCATACCGGACTAGGATGGAGCCGGAATCATCCGGACTAGGATTAGGCCGGAATCATACCGGACTAGGATGGAGCCGGAATCATCACCAGACTAGGATAGGAGCCAGAATAACCACCGGACTGGAATAAGTCTGGACTCACACTGGACTAGAATGAGACCGGAAATTGGAAACTCGTTACCAATTTCCCAATTACTGCTCCTAAATCTATTACCAATTACTGCTCCTAAATCTACCACTCGTACTGTACATGTTTAAGAATTAATAATATAACTACAATTAAGTGATGGCTAGTATTATCGTTTCCCAAATATCCACATACAATTATTTCTCTAACGCTCCTTTAGCACTAAACTGTTCGGAATTCTTCTTTCGATGTCCATTAATTATCTGATATAAGCTCAAATATGAACAACAGTTTGGTGTAAGATGTTTTACCGAGGCTTTCACACTGAAGGTCTACCTAAACTAAGGGGAAGTAATTTTGAACATTAATTTGGTTGTTCATGTATAACAATTTTGTATTGCATTTTGGAAATAGAATGCATAACCTGAGTTACTATGTCCATTACTACAATTATTTAAATTACTGTTCAATTACTACCACCACAACTGCCATTTCTGTTACTACTACCAGTACTATTACTACTACTGTTGCTTCTACATTGCTATTACTACTACTTCTACTACTACTTCTACTTCTACAACTATCTACATATTCTACAGCTTGTGCTCTCTTTATCAACACTATACAACACCTGTAGCAACGACTGGTTATTATAAATATATATATATATATATATATATATATATATATATATATATATATATATATATATATATATATATATATATATATATATAACAAATATTAATTATTACTGATAAAAATAATTACAATATTAATTACTACCTCGACAGCAACAGTAAAAATATTGCTAAAAATATTATTATATAAACAATTCATAAATTCTCTTGAATAATTTTCATGAATATAATATACTTTAATATGAAAACTGTCTCTCGGTTGTTTCTTCAAGATATGAACACAAGAAAATTAAATTTATTGTGCACTTATACAGGATTTTAGAACCAATAATTGAGTTGCTGAAGATGTGGTCATGAAGATCCTAAAGATCCGAAAAGCTTTTACGGTTGGAAACGCTATAATCTGTGCCAAAGGGACGGTCTTGCGATCACAAGTTACGAAGCTTTGGAAAGGATTCATCGACTCAGGTTTAATGGAACAAGGGGAACTATTTGTGCTTAAAATGTAGTTCGATTGGATTTCTGACTCCTTCTCCCTACCCTCCAACGCCTATTTGGAGCGTTGTGTGTGTGTGTGTGTGTGTGGTGTGGGGAAAAAAAAAAAAAAAAAAGTAGTTAGTAAACAGTTGATTGACAGTTGAGAGGCGGGCCGAAAGAGCCCCCGCAAAAACACAACTAGTAAACACACACACACACACACACACACACACACACACACACACACACACACACACACACACACACACAATTCCTCTGAGTATAAGATACTCAGAGGAATTGACAGAGTGGACATAGACGAAATGTTCACACGGAATAGTAACAGAACGAGAGGACATGGATGGAAGCTTGAAACTCAGATGAGTCACAGAGATGTTAGGAAGTTTTCTTTTAGCGTGAGAGTAGTGGGGAAATGGAATGCACTTCAGGAACAGGTTGTGGAAGCAAATACTATTCATAATTTTAAAACCAGGTATGATAGGGAAATGGGACAGGAGTCATTGCTGTAAACAACCGATGCTCGAAAGGCGGGATCCAAGAGTCAATGCTCGATCCTGCAAGCACATATAGGTGAGTACATATAGGTGAGTACACACACACACACACACACACAGATTAGACGTAGACGTCGTTGAAGCTAATTCTAATTCTAATTCAAAATCTGTAATATAAATATGACAAAAGCGTGAGAAATGAGTCATTGCAATATTCTACGAACGTTTGGAAGGCGGGGCTAGGAGCCAAGCTCGATCCTGCAAGCACATCTAGGTGAGCACACACACACACATGGCTGAAACAGAAACAAATGGGCAGAATTTCTTTCACCAGATACCCCTGTTCACCTAGCAGTAAATAGGTACCTGAGTATTAGACAGCAGTAACAAGGCTGCATCGTGGGGATGTGTGCGTGTTGGAGATCAAAATATTTCTTAGATATGAGAGATTAAAATAGGTCTGGAGTTAATGCATTAAACAACCGATGGTTAGAAAGGCGGGGTCCAAGAGCTAACAGCTAGATTCTACAGGTACAAGTAGGTTAGTACACACTCATTAAATGTATACAAGTTTACAGAGAACACAGTTGCAAATCTTTTCACAGTCAGAGATTTCATCACAAGACCAACTGGATACCAAGAGATTACACAAGTTTACAGAGGGATTTAAACAGGATATTTCCATAAGATTTAACTTCGTTACTTGGTTATGCAAAGGTCATCATCAGTAGCCTTGCTACTGTCAGTGCATGACATATTGACAGTAGTAAGGCTACTTTTTTCAACTTTTGCTGATGATTTAGTTATATTACCACCCAAAGGAACCATTGATTTTTTTTTGTATAAATATATAAAATTTATGGCGCTAAATACTCACGATTTATTCTGACATGTTGCAAAAACATGCGGCAGCTGTTTCTGACACACTGTCAGGGCTTTATTTAGATCTTGAACTGAAACTATTAAATAGCGAAATTCTTGTAAAATCCTCCCTAATGCTTCTGATACGAATTACATCCCCCAACGAGCTCGCTCGTCAACTTTTCTGGTGCTGTCAATAACCTCGTCAGTGTGGATACATGTACCACCCTGGAAACACAAACCGTAAATAACCCTATTTTCCGCTTGTTACAACTTGTAATAAAGTTGTTACATCTTGGCTTAACGTGTTTTTGACGTATTAGAACGTTGTTACAACTTGTTATATTGGTTCTTATAACTGGTTAGGAGGTGTTATATCTTGTTCGAACGTTGTAGCAACGTCGTAGTTTCGCTGTGTGTTTGGCGGGCACTGAGCGACTCTCACCACACCGGGTAGAAAATATTGTTATATACCAGTGTTTCAGTCTGTGTGGTTGAGAACTATGAGACCTGTAAAATGCTGACTTTGTAAAGTTGAAAACTGAACTGTGAGCAGATGTTAAAGATGTATATTCTCGCTTCCTGCTGGTCGGCGTTCAATCCCCGGTGGTCCAAGTGGTTGGGCACCGTTAATGTCCCATCCCAAAGCCTTATCCTGATCCTCAATCAAGCCTTATCCTATCCTCAATTCCCAGTGTTATATAGTCGTAATGGCTTGGTGCTTCTCCTGATAGCTTCCTCCCTCAATGCCACCTGCTTCCTGGATTAGTTTGCAAACGAATGAGGCCAATATCCTTCGAGGGAATCATTTATCCACTGGACAATATTACCATTTATTTTTTCGTCAGACTTCCGTTTATCATTGACCTCTTGTTGTGTTTGTTATACATAATAAACAAGACTTAGACACCACGAGCTAAGAACGTATAATTGTGCAGTAGTGGTGAAGGCTAAAATGAGACCACCAAGATGGTGAAAGAGCACAGATATTATGAGCTTGGATACTTGATAGTCTTAAGGAATTATTGCTAGAAAGTGACAGCTTGTTGAAAACCACTCTAAATCCTGCTGAAGTCGGATTCCCGTTCCATTTCCCATGTGTGCTAAGGTTCTTCGATCCAGACAAGCCCTTGAAACGGCTGATGATGTATAGCTTCTTCTCATATTCATATTTCTAACTTAAAATAATATTGAATTTACAATATTTCCCTTGTAATTCATATGTAGCGTAAATTATTAGATATTTCTGTTAAATTTAAAGTTTGCATTAATCATCATATACATTTTATACTATGTTATCCAACTTTCCATAATTTACTAGTCGTATGTCTCCTGGTTTTGTAATGTATAAATTAATGTTTGGTGAGATATATGTAAAAATAATGATTTATTTTGTTCGTACTAGTTCTTGTGTAAAGGAATATAATGTTCTGGAATTTCTGTTACCACCGCTGTTCTTAATGTTACTGTTGCTGTTAACGTTACCGTTGTTACTCTCACCTACTGTTGTTCCTATTACCCCCTTGTTCCAATAACAACAGTAGAGCAACTCTATTGTTGCTGTTAGTACTACTGCTATTATTACCACTACTGTTGATAAAATCATTTGGGGCAATGAGGTGACTTGATCAGGTGTTCTAGTGATTCCCAAACACCTGCCATCAACCCGGAATTTAAGGAACGTAGGATAGTGCTTCCATACCAGGTATCAATCTTGGTATTCCTTGTATTTCCACTGGAGGAGTCTGTGTACACTCTGAAGAATAGCGAATTGTCCCTATGCTGTGGGGCCCAAGCTCTGACGAAACTCTGAGACTGAGCGAACTGGATCTCATCCTAGAGGAGAGAAGGGTCAAGGGGACATGATACTAACATGCAAGATGATAAGGAAACGTTGACAGAGTAGACAAAGAATTAATGTTCTAAGCAAGGTACAATAGATGAAGTGGTTGAGACTTATTAAGAGAAACAGTCGTCGCATTAAACTGTAACATTTCAAGAGGTGTGGCATGGGAACCTAGAATCTGGTCACCATTCATTACATGCTTCTCACCACCACAAGCATGTCACACACCACTCAATAACACGCTACTCACCACTCATCACAACCTACTTACCATTCACCACACGCTACTCATCACTCTACTAAAACTTCCTCTAGTCAAACACATAAAAAGTTTAGCGAAAATCTAGACGTATGCCACCAAACTAGTGCCAGAACTGAGAGGGATGAGATACGAGGAAGGACTAAAGAAATTAACCTTCAAGTCAATGAAGGAAACGAAGTTAAGATAGACATTACACACACACAAAAACAACGACAGATTGTTCTGTGTTGGTGAACCACGAACAAGAAGATACAGGAGGAAACTGAGTACCTAAGTGGGTGAAAGAGACATTAGACAGACTTTTTTCACTATCAAAGTAGTCAGCTAACAGTCAACTAAGTCAACTAACTTAGAAGTAGATAAGACACGACAGAGCCTGATAGGGTTGGATACCACCATACCACTTTATTAATAGAGGAGAAGCAGGATCAAACACCTGTAACTCAACTCGCGAATGAAAAAAAACTTTGTTGGTACATAATATATGCATTATGCTATTAAGATATTAATGATATTAAGCTCATCACACACAAGTCACCATATACCATTCACCACTCACCATACACATAACTGTGAACAACATACACCATTTACCACAAATCAAATATTATCCAACAAACCCGTCGGACGTAAAATCCACGCTACGCGGGATTAAATATAATCCAAGATTACGAAGATGAAAATTCTTGTGGAAACAGGTCCTTTATCCGCCGTTACGAGCACTAATTAGTGAGATACAACGTTTAATGCACTTTTAGTAACGGGATGAAAGTTTTCAACAGGCAGGGATTTTATTTTTGTTATATAAAAATGAAAATTTGAGGGCGAGACATAGAGATAATGAGAGAATAAGAGAGAGAAAAGGGTAACTGAAAGTGCTTAGTAATTAGTTGTATTGTCGAGGGAATTATGCCTTTTCAAATTTGCTAACTCAATGTGGTAACAAACAGAAAGAAAGCTGCAATAGGCAAATATGTGATGAATATAATATTGTTTGCTTCCGCCTCTCTTCCAGCCAATACCCATTCCACATATCCCTATTTCACCCCAACTCTTATATCACTCATTGTCATTCACTTCACCCGTCTGTTGCTGTTTGTATTAACTATTACTAAGGGCCATTGGGAATTGCGTACAGGTTCTTTTTGCAATTGGAGGCAAAGAGCTGTTGTTCTCCATCAACTCTTCTGAAACCTGACCACAGAAACGCATTTATTTGAGGAGTTTAATACACCATTATGAATAAAGGCCTCTTTGGGCGTTTATAATAATCATAAAATGACTCTTTTGGCATTTATAATAATCATAAAATGACTGTTTTTGGCATTAAATAATAATCATATAATCATAATAAATGTCATTATGAATAAATGAATAAATTCCCTCTCTCTCTCTCTCTCTCTCTCTCTCTCTCTCTCTCTCTCTCTCTCTCTCTCTCTCTCTCTCTCTCTCTCTCTCTCTCTCGCTCCTTCTGCTCCAAGATCCACCTACTCAACCATTCTTGCAAGGAAGGTCTGCTCACAAGAGGGTGCAAACACTAGATAAAAAGGAATTTTCCGTGGCTCATTAGGCATGAGTTGAGACCCGTGTCATTGTGGCCGTGCACAGGGAGCAACGAGTGTCTTGTATATTGTGCGTGTGTGTTTGTCTTTGTCTGTGTGTGTTCCCAACTTTTTTTGTATTCACCTATTTGTTGCTGCAAGGACAAACCTTAGCTCTAGATACCACCATGTAAGTCATTTTTGACTCAATTTTATATCATATTTATTTATGAAGTTAGAACTGAAGTTCTGTTTTTAATATTACTCGGTTTTTATTACATTTCCATTTCTTTTTTAATAAAAAAATTAATAAATCTCACTCTATTCTTCATATGTTCTCAAGTTTATATATGTATATATATATATATATATATATATATATATATATATATATATATGAAAACTTGGCTTATTAGGCAAATTGGGCCTTGCATAGTAGGCTGAGAAGTGCGTTCTGGCTACTAGGTACGACATATATATATATATATATATATATATATATATATATATATATATATATATATATATATATATATATATATATATATATATATTAACGATCACAAAAATACTGAATCAAGTATGAGGAAAAAACAAATGTGAAAAATAGAGAATGCTAAACGCGTTTTTTTGCTCAATTCGCCTTGATCAGAGCATTTTAGAATCTAAAATGCTCTGATGAAGGCGAATTGAGCCGTAAACGCGTTTAGCATTCTTATTTTTCACATGAGGTTTTCCATATATATATATATATAGGGCCGATATATGTGAACATTTCCGAAATAGAGTTTTCGTGGGCGAGCCAGTCTTTGTGGAGCTCGAGGAGGTATTGACTGACCAAACAACAAAACTAATCAGGAAAGGCTGCTTTTATTATGCTTTATTTCAAGCAAATCTGTGTTTTACTTATGTACTAATGCGGGTTGTGGTGGCCTGCCTCAGGGGAGGTAACACAACGTTGTTGGACATTATTATACTGATCTGCATTGTATTATTTTGGTAAGAGAGCTATTGAATGCGCTTCTTTCTTTTCCTTCCTTTTTTCAGTCTCAATCTCCCACCAGTACCACTATTTCTTATCTCTCTTCTTTTCGCCTCTATCTCTCGCCTCTTCTCCGCTCTCCTACCTCTCGTATTCTATCTTTATTCCTCCTCTTCTCTCCTTTCCCTTAACGTCCCCCCTTCTCTTCCTCTCAACCTTTTCCTCCCCTCCCATATTTCCTTTCCTCTCTCTCTCTCTCTCAAAACTTAATATTGTAAGGCCCAGAAAACTGCTATAAACTCTACACCAAACTCATCCCCGATTTCAGCCCTTGTGAATCCCGCATGTGATTGCTACAGATGGCTTTATTTCTTAAGATTGGCACCGGGGCCGACCCCAACTGACCTATGACGCTCGCATACCCTCCATGTGTCATCTTGAAAAGTTGGGTGAGGCTAGCTCGAAGCATCTGTCCTCCACCTTTGGACAGACAAACAGGCATTCTCTCTTATTGCTTAAATATATTAGGGGGCGTACCCAGCCGTGCCCAGGATAGTCTGAATCATTCCCCACCACCCCCTACGTGTCTCGAAAAATTCCCTGCTTTCCTTTTCCCTTTTCCCCTACCCCTTTTTCCCTATCATTGAAGCAGCCAAGATCTAAAACATACCATGGGAATGAACTCGAATATCTTTCAAATTTCTTGCTAATTTAAAAACCAAGAGAGCAGAATTATATAAGGAAAAACTAAGGAAAGATTATATCTTAAACCTAGTGAGTCATACGCTAATCTAAAGACGATCTAGAAACGTTCTTAATAGATACTTTTTTTCCCAAGACTCGGCAAACTTTTATATAGTTGTGATGGAGAAATTCAGAACAAAATATGTTGGTCATTAAAATCAGAATTACATTTTCTTCTCGAAATGAGACAAAATCTAATCAGGATCAACAAGGTTTATGGTAAATCAATGGTTACTTTTTTGTTGAGATTGGCAAAGCAGTTGCTGAGCCGATTCACACTAACCAGCCAGAGCAATTGACTCACAGACTAGCACACATAGACACTGTTACACATCCTCTTTTATGTGTATATGTAACATACATGTGTATGTTACACCTCCTACTGTCTATTTCCTATATATAGAAAGGCGTTTCACAGACTCCCAGAACAAAAAACTTAGAGACTATATATATATATGTGTGTGTGTGTGTGTGTGTGTGTGTGTGTGTGTGTGTGTGTGTGTGTGTGTGTGTGTGTGTGTGTGTGTGTATGTGTGTTTATTCACCTAGTTGCACTCACCTAGTTGTGCTTGCAGGGGCTAAGCTTTGGCTCTTTGGTCCCGCCTCTCAACCGTCAATCTACTGGTGTACAGATTACTGAGCTTCTCGAGCTCTATCATATCTACATTTGAAACTGTGTATGGAGTCAGCCTCCACCACATCACTTCCTAGTGCATGTCTGTGTGTGTGTGTGTGTGTGTGTGTGTGTGTGTGTGTGTGTGTGTGTGTGTGCGTGCGTGCGCACGTGCGTGTTTGCACAATAGTGCTTATGAGGGGTTGAGCTTAACATAGAGAGTAAGACACTCAAAGACATACCCCACACAGTGTAACAGACAGACATACTCCTCCTTTACAAGCAAATTCAAAGACTAACAGACTCGAGAACAAACGCATTCTAGGACTCACAGACTCACAGAGTAGCACAAACGGTACAAATATCAGACTTATACAGTCCCAGACTTATACAGTCCCAGACTTACAGATTTACTTAATATCATACTTAAATACCTATACACAGATTACCACTTCCATATCAACTACCTCAAGGGCTCACAGACAATCATACATACAGGTTCAGATACAAAGATAATCAAAGAGTAAAATACACATTGACATTAACAACAATTAACACATTCCCAGACTAACCATCTCACATATTCGTCGACTAACATACTCACAGATATACATTTCACCAGATAGACTTAAAATTGTTTAATAATAAATTAAAAAAATTCCAAATTGAATAGTTATTCCTTTATTTCTTGCCTTGTATTTATGGAGAATTATATTTGTTTCTTTATTTTATATTTAGTTATTATATTTTCAACTAATTTAACATTTTGTTTATTTGTACAGCTAAAGATTAGGAGACTAACAAATTTCGAAACTAACAGCTTCACAAACAGTCTACGACAGTAACAGAATAACAGATAAAAAACTTGATAATAACACATAAAGAGACTAACACGTAAAAATAACAGACTTTTAAATCTTGCGGTTATCTTATCTTGCGATGATTTCGGGGCTTTTAGTGTCCCCGCGGCCCGGTCCTCGACCAGGCCTCCACCCCCAGGAAGCAGCCCGTGACAGCTGACTAACACCCAGGTACCTAATTTACTGCTAGGTAACAGGGGCATAGGGTGAAAGAAACTCTGCCCATTGTTTCTCGCCGGCGCCTGGGATCGAACCCAGGACCACAGGATCACAAGTCCCGCGTGCTGTCCGCTCGGCCGACCGGCTCCGGCTAAATGCACATAATTGCAAAAAGCTCACAATCCATGTTGCACTGCACTCAACACAATTATTTCCCTTTAAAAACCAACGAGTTTTCTTCACAATAACGTTGATGCAATACAAATCTCTCCCTTCGGGTCGAAGGGAGAGATTTGCTCTCCCTTCTCTCTTTTTGTTGTTCAGAACAATGTAAACCGTTCACTTTTTAGGTTTGAGTTGCTTAAAACAATATGAACCTCTCTTAATTTACTATTTAAATCTAAATTGTAAATTAAGATCCTGATTAAATCGACGGAAATTTACATATACAGAGGAAATAAGGAATTATGTGTTCCTATTGAGCACAAGAAGCTGCGCTGGTGCATCAATGTGTAGTCATACTTACATATTTTACTCCCGAAAATATGTATCATATTGTTCTATACAGATGACTGGTATACACCAGGGATATGTTCACAGGGATGAGGACCCCACTTCACAGTGAATTTTGCAATATGACACGTGAGTTTACTTTCGTCCTGACCTAAAGTTTACTTCGTGGAAGGTGGACTTGCTATAGCGGTGGCGTTAATAGTTCCCCGGAGGCTGGTGATAGATCATATCACCATAGCGAGCCTGACCCTATCCAACTGAATCCCGGAAATACCCCGTCAACCCAATCCATATACAATCAATTTAAGAATCAATACTACACAAGAACCGGTTCTAATCGGGAAACTATGTATCACCGATCATAAGAAACATATTACAAGCTCTCAATACATCGCCATGTTATCGGATTCTATAAACATCTGCGATTGAGAGCACGATCTCGTCTGCGAAGGCTTGGCGCGAAGACATCACGGGACCTCAAAGACCTCCTGGAACTCACACCCACCCGTCCTCCAGGGCTCTTATTCATAGCTCTGACGGCGCACTCATTGAGGCGTGGAGACCATTCTTCACCTACTGACAGTGGGGGCTATTGTTGCCTCGTCTGCTCCGGTTATACATGCATCCGCACGCGGGGGCGACGCGGGCCCTTGTGAGGGAGTATAAAGTGCGCGTTCAAGGAGAGGAATGGGTCCAAGGTAAGGCGGAAGTGTATTTCAGAGATGCGTCCAAGATGACTCAAAATTGGGGCCCCCGAGGGGAAATGGATGAAGGTTGGTGTTGTGAACGCAAGGTGGTATCTAGCTTTGACATCAATGGTAGTTCTTTAAGAACCGGTGAACTTCAATGTTAAACTTCATATGAGACTGTTTTGCGTTCTCGCTTTTCACCCTCATGTAGGCGTTTATGCTAACCATCCATAATGGTTTGGCGAGCCGGTCGACCGAGCGGACAGCACGCTGGACTTGTGATCCTATGGTGCTGGGTTCGATCCCAGGCGCCGGCGAGAAACAATGGGCAGAGTTTCTTTCACCCTATGCCCCTGTTACTTAGCAGTAAATAGGTACCTGGGTGTTAGTCACCTGTCACGGGCTGCTTCCTGGGAGTGGAGGCCTGGTCGAGGACCGGGCCGCGGGGACACTAAAGCCCCGAAATCATCTCAAGATATCTCAAGAAGATCCATGTATACACCCACGCTAACCATGCATTGGTGACTGATCTGTGATGACCCAGAAAGGGGATGCTGACTGCTCTGATGACCAAGCCAGAGAATACATAATTAGGATATATTAAATCGTTAATAAATACAATTACAATATATATTTGGAAAAGTTAATAAATTAAAAGGTCTGGAACTGTAAATACTATGTCATAAAAACTGAAGTGGGGTCTTTATTGCCAGAGGGTCAATACTGCACCGTTGCAAGAGTTAACTAATTCAAAGTTAATTGTTGCAAAAATAATCAACATTGCAGTGGGATCGTTCCGTTGTAAGGGGGTTTGATAGGGAAATTGATTGTATCTATTTCATAAGGGTCAGTATTGTAGGGTTATTATTATACTAACAGGGGTCACTACTGCAAAGAGTCACTGTTGAAGAAAGGGAGTCTCAATTGCAGGAGTTGTAAATCCTATTGTGTCATTATGGAACTGTGTATAAGGTCATAGTCCACATTTTGAGAGACCCAAGTTCGGTATGGTGTTGGGTTTAATGCCTTTCAACCTCTGGTACATTATTTAGACATCAACAACAGCCTACTGACCAGCCAGCAATTATTCTTTAATTCTGAACTTAGTCCAGAATTACAGTAGATTCCCCTTCTATATACATTTATATATATATATATATATATATATATATATATATATATATATATATATATATATATATATATATATATATATATAATGTCGTACCTAGTAGCCAGAACGCACTTCTCAGCCTACTATGCAAGGCCCGATTTGCCTAATAAGCCAAGTTTTCATGAATTAATATATTTTCTCTAATTTTTTTCTTATGAAATGATAAAGCTACCCATTTCATTATGTATGAGGTCAATTTTTTTTATAGGAGCTAAAATTAACATAGATATATGACCGAACCTAACCAACCCTACCTAACCTAACCTAACCTATCTTAATAGGTTAGGTTAGGTTAGGTGGCAGAAAAAGTTAGGTTAGGTTAGGTTAGGTAGGTTAGGTAGTCGAAAAACAATTAATTCATGAAAACTTGGCTTATTAGGCAAAGCGGGCCTTGCATAATAGGCTGAGAAGTGCGTTCTGGCTACTAGGTACGACATATATATATATATGTCGTACATTCTCAAGTCGACTTGAGATATATATATATATATATATATATATATATATATATATATATATATATATATATATATATATATATATATATATATATATATATATATATATACACACACCGATATGTGGGTTACACCTCTTAGAGTATATATGCCTTTGACCCAGGCACTAACTAAAGTTTTTATTGTTACAGAGATTTTTAACGTCAGGAAAATAAATGTCTTTTCTTGAAGAAAGATCAAGTTAGCAGTCAGTGTTCTGAGAAGGACGTACAAAGGAGTCGACTGAATCTAAAATTACCTGTGTGTTAGCAGAATTAAAGGGAGATGCGTTATCAAGCATTCATGTCCTCGATACCAAGCAGTTACAAAGGATAGGTTATTTTGTTCTTTTTCCTCGAGTGTTCTATGGGTAGTTCACGATACACAAGAGGCGAGTCTCCGTAGAGATAGAGGTGATCTGCGGGACAAGGCAAACCTCGTATATGTTTTGCAAAATAAAATTTAAAACACAAAAGTAATAATAGGAATGTTTCTCCAGATGAGCAGCTGTAGAAATGGGTGACTACGAGCTAAACAAATTGCTCACTGTGGATATATTTTCCAGTCAAACACTAACTGATATTACAGCTGTATTCTCAGATGATTACAAAAGACCAGACCGATGAAAATGGGTAATTGTTTTTAAGAAAACAAAATTGGAAGGATTTTGTCAAAACAACCTGATATGTTACTACACTGACGACAATGAGAAAATGTGTGTGTGACTCGAACGACAATTTCTTTATTACGACGTATAGGGATTACCTGCGGTCAAATCGGTCAAATGCAAATAAGAAAAGGGATTATATAACAACAGGTGGTAATCCATTCCAAGCAAAATCATGCAGTAATGAATGTACCTCATGCGATGACAGATGCAGGACACATACAAGGGAGAAAGATCTTGGAATTCTACAAGTCAGGTGTATATATATATATATATATATATATATATATATATATATATATATATATATATATATATATATATATATATATATATATATATATACAGGACACTCGGGAACATCTAAATTGTCAACAAGAATGCTAGTCTAATCAAGCTATTTCACGATCATTTATAGTTTCTGTTACGGTTTTTATCAGGCATTTGACGATAAATCTCGCTGACTGCGTCTACTTATTAACAGGGACACGTGAGAATGGGCCTTTATTTGCTGTCACACATACCTGCATGCGATTCTCTGAAGTCGTGCGTGTCCTGAAAACTAATTCTAAACCGATTGCTCTGAAATTGCTGCAATTTTTCACTTGGGTTTGCATGCCACGCATGTTGTCTGAAAGAGGAATTAGTTATGCTTATAACCTGTTTCATAGACTGCTAGAAGGCCCTTAAAGTAGAAAGTCTCTTTCGCGGGCGATGAGTCACAATAACGTGGCTAAAGTATGTTGACCAGACCACACACTAGAAGGTGAAGGGACGACGACGTTTCGGTCCGTCCTGGACTATTCTCCAGTCGACTTGAGAATGGTCCAGGACGGACCGAAACGTCGTCCCTTCACCTTTTATTGTGTGGTCTGGTCAACTCTCCTTCTCTATAATTGCCGGGAACACTGGTGAGATTTCATAACAAATTCTACTGACTTCGTTGTGGATTTACTGTGCTTAACTGAGAGATAAATGAGACGAGTCACTCCTACCAATAATGTTAGCTATTTCCGTTCTAGTGTTTATAGATTGCTACAAATTCCAGCTCACTTTTTAGACTTGAATGGAATCCCGTAAGTGTTCTTAAAATAGAAACTCATTAGAAATGAGACAGAAGTTAATATTGTAAAATATGGTCAGGGGTTTCGAATAGGTTTGCGATAGCTAGAGAATTATTCACAACAAATGTGCTAATTTTGCAAGCAGACGTGGCTAGATACCCACGTCTGGTGGCTATCATACGGCCATACGATGAGGGATAGAATATATGGAAGGAGACGGAGTGTCGGTAATGCTACCAATCTAGTGAAAACTTGCAAATCCAGATTAAGTGATTCTTACGAGAGAGAAAAGGCGATTAAGATAGTAAAAGTCATTGACTAAATCGCTGGACCCCAAAATATTCTTAAGACTCTTCGTGTCAACCAAATGAAGAGGTTTGCACAAGGTGTTCACATAATTATCTGGGATGTTTGGCAAGAAGAAAGTCATGTTTAGAACAAAAGAACATAAGAATAAAGGTAACTGCAGAAGGCCAATTGGCCCATACGAAGCACCTATTATTTATATCCACCCAATCTCATTCATATATGTCTAACCTACGCTAGAAACAATCAAGGGGATCCTACTTCTATTACGTTACGTGGTAATTGGTTCCACAAATCAACATCTTGACTTTAATCACTCAGGATGATTTAATCCATTAAAATGTCCTTAGGAATAAAAAATAATGGAAGATGCTTCTCAAAACAAATTAGTGAAACTGAATCAGTACAGTTTTTATAAACGATATTAATATATTCAGGAACACCTGTGATTAGTGTCTCGACGCTTCACGTGTTTGAAAAGCATAATGTTACAAACATGATTCTCACAGTTACAAACAGATCAGTAATGGAAAAAGAATGTATTGCAATATTATTAATATTACTAACAGTAATTATTGCATATGGTAGCGTGTAAAGTCCCCCATTTCACTACTGAAAAGGGTGACTTTTGTATTGAGCCCCTTTTCAAAGTTTGTTAATTTATTGCAATGAGTTACACTTGTCTATATTTGGTGTTACAATGTGTGTTACTGTTACAAAAGGGTCACAATTGCAAGGGGGTCACTATAGCATGGGGATCACTATTTCCTGAGGTCACTGTTAGAAGGTACCCCCATTTGCAAAGAGTTCACATTTTTCACATGGTCAACACTACAATGAAGTCCCTATGGGTTAATAATATTACGTGAAGTCATTATTGCAATTGAGCATTTGCTCAATGCGATCAATAAGTCAAGCGAATCACTCTTAAATGGTTGTTACTATAGCATGAAATCACAATAACATAGGGAAAGAGCATTATTTCAAGAGGGGGTCAAATCACAAAGTGGTCAATACGACAAGGGGTCACTATTACAAGGTCACAGATGTAAGGGGTCATTATTGTAAAGTTGCAAGGTTGATCATCATTACAAACGGGGTCACTTCTACAAGGACCTCTATTACAAGGTGGTCACTATTGGAAGGTGGTCACTATTGGAAGGTGGTCACTATTGGAAGGTGGCCGCTCAGGCTAGCAGGCGTAATATACCCGACAGAGTTTGCTCTTGTTTCTGCCTTTCAGTCAGGTTTTTTCCCTCTGTTTTCCTGACTATTTTCCCCCCACGTCCTTAATCAGGGTTCTGTGCTCGGAACCACGCTCCCTAAACTAGCCCTCTCTCTCACACACTCTGTCTGTGTCTGTCTGTCTGTCTGTCTCTATCTCTACTTCTCTTTTTTCTCAATACTAGATTTCACTGAAAATGGTATTCCTGTTTTTTTAATTAAACTGAAAGCTAATCTAAGGCTGTTATCCTCTATCAACTCACCCGAAGCCTGAATCTAGAAGTATTAGTTTATTAAGGAATGAGCTTAACTTAGTTGCAGAGTTATAGTCTTGTTGCTTACTTGACGAAGCTGAACCGAACAGAGGACCAGAGCCCTAATATGAACGGCTGACGGGACGGTATTCAACACGAGTCTCTCTATACTTTGATCGAACTCTCCAAAATGCGAGTCAGCCGAGGAATGAATGTTCGCTGATGAAGTGATGAATAGGAGCGCGGCACAGCAACCAGTATGAAGCTGTTAAATACTGAGCATCTCTCTCTCTCTCTCTCTCTCTCTCTCTCTCTCTCTCTCTCTCTCTCTCTCTCTCTCTCTCTCTCTCTCTCTCTCTCTCTCTCTCTCTCTCTCTCTCTCTCTCTCTCTCTCTTTCGAATAATCGCCTTTTCCTTGAGTATTTTTCATTTAGAATTGACACAGACAGCTGGGAGATTAATATAGGCGAAAGGTCTCCCACTGGAGATATTAACTTGATATTATATATAAATTTTGATATATATAAATTTAATAATAAACATAGCTCACCGCAGTATATGTTTCATTCTTGTAATACAAATCAATAAAATTTAGTAATTAGAATTCTTTCTTGTATTAATGGATGTGGGATTTTTCTCTTATGATAAAGAAATTAAATAATTATTGTATATGCAAAAATTATATTAAATGGGGTGGTTTAGCTGTTGTGGCTGAGTTGTGAGCCCCGTCTTGTCGAGTGCTGAGCTTCTACGTGCATGATCAAGGGCTCAGTGGAATAAATGAGTGAATGGAATGATGGGTTAGTTGCATGGGCTGATTGACGTCCTGTTCTTCCACAAGCCTGAAATTAGTAATGTTTGTTGAAAATTTTAAAAAATATACGAGTGCAGCAAAATGGTACTAGCACTGTTATTGTAAATCTGGTCTAGTGTGTATATATATATATATATATATATATATATATATATATATATATATATATATATATATATATATATATATATATATATATATTTATATATATATATATATATATATATATATATATATATATGTATATATATATATATATATATATATATATATATATATATATATATATATATATATATATATATATATATATCAATTGTGTCAATTCTAAATGATATATATATATATATATATATATATATATATATATATATATATATATATATATATATATATATATATATAAGAAAACATAACTTTGAAATATATGATATCGAAAAATTTACGAAATCGTCATTGGTTCGACTGCAGCTTGAACAATCATAACCTAAAGATTGTTTAACCGTATAAAATAGTGAAATGGTACTGATTGTACCGTTGAAAGTGTAGCAGCAATTCATATGTACATAAAACGAACGAAACGCTCCGAGGAGAAACGTGTTTTCTCATGTGTGAAACTCTATACGTGAGTGAGTGAGTGTTTGCATGAGTGAAACTCTACATTCTCAAGTCACACGCACACAAATATTTCTTCCTTGCACATAGAGAATAGGAGGCAAGGGACGCGGCTCCCTTGTACGTAAAGAAAAGGAGGCGACGGGGCTTGGGCGTGTTACAATCGACTTGAGAATGGTCCAGGACGGACCGAAACGTCGTGGTCCCTTCACCTTCTAGTGTGTGGCCTGGTCAACATATATCAGCCACGTTATTGTGACTCCTCGTCTGCAGTCAGCACGGGGACAGAACAGACCTTGTGTAGCGCTCCGACCAATGGACCTCATTTACCTCTGTAAACATGCATGGATCCGCAATGCTTTGTTGGGTATATGAACGAAGGAAGGAAGGGCCGTTAAGCCATTAGTTGGAAATGTCAACACAGCTTGAGAGCTGTTGTTTGCTGCGTCCAAGTCTTTGTGGGGTGCGAATATGCCGGCAAGGTTAATGCTGATTGGTTCGCTCTTCCAGTGTGACGCACACTTGTGAAGGGCCTCGTTATGGTGGATGGGGTCCATCTGCGCCTCGCTGCCTCGGATGACAGGCAGATTAGAGCCCTCTCACACCTGCCGAGCCGGTGTCAGCCAGTCTAGCTATATCAACCATTCGTAATGTCATTTTACTTATAGAATACACACACACACACACACACACACACACACACACACACACACACACACACACACACACACACACACGTGTGTGTGTGTGTCGAGGTGCCTCGCGGCTGAGTGGACAGCACTCTGGAGTCATAGTCCTAAGGGCCCAGGTTCGATCCCCTTCAGAGGCAGAAACAAATGGGCAGAGTTTCTTTCACCCTGGTGCGCCTATTCATCTAGCAGTAAACCAGGTACCTGAGAGCTGCTAGGAAATGACTCGATGCTTCTTGCAGGCATGCTTGATACGACAAGCACGTGCGGAAACACAATTGGACCATGGTTGAATTTTATTGAATTATTAATACATTTTTGAGCTGATTTATCATTAACATTAGAAATATATTTCACAACTCTCATACACACATTCTCACACTCCTACACAATCACACACACACACACAGGAGCTCCTGCCTCTATGCCTCTCCAGCTCACATAAAGAGCCAAAGAAAAAAACACAGAAATCACAGGAGCCGCGTGGATAAAGAATTATTTAAAATACGGAGAAATTCGCCCAGGACTGCTCCTGTGTGCGTTTGGCGTGAGTGTAAAATGTGTCGAGTCAGCGAGGAGAAGTCAGATGGGTGGTGAGTGAGGGAGTGAGGGAGTGAGGGAGTGAGGGGAAAGGAGTGAAAATGTAGGTGGAAGGAAACGAGTTAAAGATGGGAGGGAGAGAAGGTGCAAAATGTGGGAAAGAGACAAAGAAGGAAGTATGAAAGAAGGAAAGGATTAAATAGACTATTTAAACTGAGGGAGAACGAGTAGGAGTGCAAGAAGGAAGTGAGGCAAGAGGATAAGGGAGGGAACCAGGGGAAGCAAATAAGAAGATGGAGGTAGGGAAGGAAGAAGGCAAGAATGAAGGAATAGAGATAAGCAAGGAGAGAGAGAGAGAGAAGCAGAGATGGAGAGATGGACGTAGAGAGGAACAGGACCTCATAAGAAAATGAGGCAGAGAAGCAGGCGAGGAGACAGGAAGACAGGCGAGGAGACAGGGAGCCAAGCGAGGAGGTAGGCTCAGATGGAGGAGAGAGAGAGAGAGAGAGAGCTCGGATCGGTACCCATGCCACGTACAAGCGACCAACCCCTCCTCCTTCCCCCCATTCTGAATGGGACAAAGTGAAGCATTTATTTACCCCCGGCTCGGCAGCACTCGCTCCGAACACTGCCTGCTCCCCACTCCACAGCTTGCACAAGACAAAGACAATTTTCTTATTCCAAAACTAATACAAAATAAGACCATGTATTGTAAGAAAATTGTCTCTTGGGGCTACCAGCCCACTTTATCTTGGAAAGAAATAAGGTACTCTAGAATATGTACAAACAGGTGTAATTTAAGTCAGACATACGTTTCAAGATTCGTTTTTGTGTTTAATAAGATTTATCGACAAATAAAAAAGCCGATAAGCATATCCAAGGTGCTAAGACTTTATTATCCACGAACACTTTTCAGATTTCACGAGTTAAAGATTTTGAGAAACTTCGAGACTCTATAAAATAAAGTTTTTTTGCAATTTCTGATCCAACTGTGAATGTAGACCTCTCCCACACACACACACTGATCTTTTCCACACACACACTGATCTGTCCCACACACACACTGATCTGTCCCACACACACACTGATCTGTTCCACACACACTGACCTCTCCCACACACCCACTGACCTCTCCCACACACACACGCGCATACACACACACACACACACACACACACACACACACACACACACACACACACACACACACACACACACACTGACCAACCCATCCTCCTGATTAGATAATACTTTTTGTGACTATGTATCCCATTGTACATATATTAACGAAAATGACAATTAGATACAAGAATTTGCTAATATTCACGTTATAAGTTCCCGAAAATATAAAGCTAAAAAAAACTCAAATTTTCATAGGCCTAGTATTGCATATATATGTATTATATTAGGGCTCAGAAACCGTGTATTAGGCCTAGGATGGTTAGGTTAGGGTTAGGTTTCAACATAAATCCCAAACCTATTCCTGTTAAGTATGCATTTGACACATAACTGATAGATCCTACTCATTTCTACCACTAACCACATCCTTAACAAACTGATATATAGCAAAGGAGGTATTTATAGTGAAATGAATTCGAACATGACACTTAAAATGGGGTAATAATACAGGAAAATTCCATTAAAACAATGCAAATTTGTACTTAGATCAACCATAGATGGGATACCCCTTAGTGTTATGCGGTTCTCTGAGTGTCTTGACTTTTCAATTTCAAAAATTCAATCGAACCTAATTCACAGGAGATTCGGTTCGCTTCCGATCACTCGAGTTTTCTTCCAGGTATCCTTATGCTTGCCTCCAGGTATGCTGTGGTATGCTGAGTAATAAAGGTCGGTACCTACTGTATTTTCTAACCAGCAAATGTTGTAAGCCACTATTGACCTTGGCCAGGTATTGCAGCGTGGAATGTTTAATGATCCTCATGGTCGATGATATTTTTCCCTGGAAAAGTATAGGTTAAAGTGCAGCCAACAGCATAAGGTTTTGGAGTCAAGGATAGATATTGAAAATAGACATGTGGATAGATTATGAAGTACATATTACACATGCTTTTAACAGGGTTAAAAGCATACTTTGTTGTATGCTGATGCATACAACAAAGTAACAATCCTTGACAGTAACAATCCTTTCTCTCTCTCTCTCTCTCTCTCTCTCTCTCTCTCTCTCTCTCTCTCTCTCTCTCTCTCTCTCTCTCTCTCTCTCTCTCTCTCTCTCTCTCTGTCTCTCTCTCTCTCTCTCTCTCTCTCTCTCTCTCTCTCTCTGTCTGTCTCTCTCTCTCTCTCTCTCTCTCTCTGTCTGTCTCTCTCTCTCTCTCTCTCTGTCTGTCTCTCTCTCTCTCTCTCTCTCTCTCTCTCTCTCTCTCTCTCTCTCTCTCTCTCTCTCTCTCTCTCTCTCTCTCTCTCTCTCTCTCTCTTTCTCCCTCTCTCTCTCTCCCTCCCTCCCACTAACCACCTCCTTTGCTTCTTTGATCATTCCCTCCGTTCTTCTCCCAGAATCAACATCGAATCACAGGCGTCGTGGACATAAAAAATATATTAAATATCAATATATCAGACAGACCATTTTCCAGACAAGTGAGAGTCGACCATGAGAACATATTTCACCATCCCTGCGTAATATTACAGCTAAATGAAACCTCAATAGCAGGATATTGAATTTTTTGTTTTTAATCAATTTCAGACTCTGGTGCTCTTGATTGCTGTGGCTGAGAGGTGTCCTTGAGAGGTGAGGATGAGAGATTTGAGTGGTGTGGTTCAGTGATGTGTTTGAGTGGTGAGCATAAGTTGCTACAAGCTTAGGAAAGGTCTCTCTCCGGGCAGGGAGAAGACCAGATAACTCCGAAATGTCCGAGTTAAACCAGATTTCAGGTCACAAATGAGGGAGCCGGTCGGCCGAGTGGACAACACACTGGACTTGTGATCCTGTGGTTCTGGGTTCGATCCCAGGCGCCGGCGAGAAACAATGGGCAGAGTTTCTTTCACCCTATGCTCCTGTTACCTAGCAGTAAAATAGGTACCTGGGTGTTAGTCAGCTGTCACAGTTTGCTTCCTGGGGGTGGAGGCCTGGTCGAGGACTGGGCCGCGGGGACACTAAAGCCCCGAAATCATCTCAAAATAACCTCAAGATAACAATGAGACCAGATCTCAGGTCACAGGTAATCACCACCTCACCTGGATTCACCTGTAGACCAAGAGGATAGGGAACACGTGGCATAGGGATAGGGGATAGGGATAGGGCAGCTGATAAAGATAGCTCATTATACATGGGACCACGACTAAGGATCGCGTTGGTGTCCCTGGGATGGGATCGAGCCAGCTATCAAGATATCGAACGAGTCCGTAACAAGATATCATATGAGGGTTACTAGTAAAAGATCGGGTGGTTGTCGCTAGCCAAGGACTAGGAGGTACGCCTAGCAAAGGATGGTGTTGGTGTCCCTATAGCAAGGGATCGGGTGAGTAGCCATGACCAATATCGCCAACTTCAGGTAAAACTCCTCGTTTCTTCTCTGTACTTAATTAAGACGGAAAGTCTTATTTGTGTGTCCGGCGGAGATGAGTACATTATGTTGCACACAGATTCGTGCATGGTGTACATGTACACATGTACACCCGCACACGAGGGGGAGGAGGAGGGGATACAAACTCGCGTACAAAGGTACAAACGTATTATTCTCTCAAATAGTACGTCTTATTTTGCACGTTATGTCCTTAGCGTCCAAATTACAAAGTACTATGAAAAATAGCGGGCTTACTAATATCAACGTTTTCTCTACATCGGTAAGTGAGGTTTGGTTAGGTTAGGTTAGGGTAGGTTAAGTTAGGTTCGGTTAGGATAGGTGAGGTTACGTGGTACCAAATAGGAGACGAAGTCCTACATGAACCGAGAGAAAGATCATGGATTTTACATCACACCGAACCTGTCTCCTGAAGCCCACATAAAAAAGATATCATCAGCGGCTGATGAAAGGCTGGCTAACATCATAAATGCCTTTAGAAATATGTGTTAGGAATCATTTAGAACCTTGTATGCTACATATGTCAGACCAGTCCTGGAGTATGTAGCTCCATCATGGATTCCATATCATGTCAAGCATAAGAAAAAGTTGGAGAAGGTTCATATATGCCCCCTAGACTTGTTCCAAACTACAAGATATGACTTACAAAAAATGAGTGCGAGAATTGCACCTTTCGTCCCTGGAAGACAGAGTTAAGGGAGACATGATTACCGCATACAACATTCTCCGGGGAATTAACAGTGTAGATAAAGAATGATTATTTAACACGAGTTGTACTCATACAAAAGAACACTGATGGATATTTAATTCTTAAATAACAGAACTAAATATCATTAGTTCATTAGAAAGAACTTTAGAAAGAACTTTTTCGGTGTCAGAGTAGTTAATAAATGGAATGCATTTGACAGTGATGTGGTGGAGGCAGACTCCATACACACTTTCAAATTTAGATATGATAAAGCCCAATAGGTTCAGGTACATGTTCACCAGTTGATTGACAGTTGAGGGGCGGGACCAAAGAGCTGAAGCTCAACCCCGGCAAGCACAGGTGAGTACAGATTCGTAGAGGACAGCTGTTGTTCTGTGAGTATTGTCCTTGATTGTCATGTGAATACCCTTCGGACAACATCAGACCAGCCTGCGTACTGCTCAGGGAAGCTACAAGGCACCTCTGAAAACCTCAAGGCACCTCTGGAAGCCTCAGGTCAACTACAGGAAAGCTTCAAAGCAACTTCAGACCACTTCAGGATAACGTTATGAGAGGTGAGATCAATCTCAGGCAACTTAAGATAACCTCATGGTAGCTTATGACAACCTCAGGGTGGCTCAAGATAACCTCATGGTAGCTTATGACAACCTCAGGGCGGCTCAAGATAACCTCATGGTAGCTTATGACAACCTCAGGGCGGCTCAAGATAACCTCATGGTAGCTTATGACAACCTCAGGGTGGCTCAAGATAACCTCATGGTAGCTTATGACAACCTCAGGGTGGCTCAAGATAACCTCATGGTAGCTTATGACAACCTCAGGGTGGCTCAAGATAACCTCATGGTAGCTTATGACAACCTCAGTGTGGCTCAAGATAACCTCATGGTAGCTTATGACAACCTCAGGGTGGTTCAAGACAACCTCTGGGTCTCCTCACCTCAGTCCTCCGTCTCCTTGGAGATTACTACATCGTCGTTGCTTTATCGCCAGTAATAACACAACCTTCTACTTTATTTCTACTTTATTTTTAGCAGCATCACTACTTTTTCTACTTTATTTTTAGCAGCATCACTACTTTCTACTTTATTTTTAGCAGCATCACTACTTTTTCTACTTTATTTTTAGCAGCATCACTACTGTTTCTACTTTATTTTTAGCAGCATCACTTCTTTCTACTTTATTTTTAGCAGCATCACTACTTTCTACTTTATTTGTAGCAGCATCACTACTTTTTCTACTTTATTTCTATTCTACCTCCATCGTTAATACAACTTTCTACTCTATGCATCGCAGAAACTCGTTTTTCGACCAAATTCCTTTACGCAAGCAATACAATTTTCAGCATAGTTTTACCAGTTCAAAAAACTACCATTTACGAACAAAAGTATTTGTTGTGGCAACACAATTTTCAGCAAAATATGTTTCCTTAAATAATACAGTGTCCGGGACAAAATAATACAGCGTCAGACTCAAATAAAAGTGTCGGACAAAAATACTCCACGCCGACAGAGGTGATAGTATTTGTCACCTGCAGCCATGCAATATCCTTTTTTTTGGAGGCTACAAAATTTTCTCTACGGCTGTTCCGTCACCTTCAAATTTTCTTTAGCGTAACAAGGCATTTGTTTTAACGTATCAATTCTCAATTGGAGCATAATAATTCTCTATATAAATTATATCTATTGCAGCGATTGATGAAGTCATTGCTGTAGCAATTGCCACAGGAAATGCTATAACAACACCTGTTGGAACAGCTGAAGCAACAGCTATATCTATACAGTACTTGATGTGTCTCTCCGTGTTTTTTGCTTACTAAACATGATGCTTAAACTTTATCGTCACTCATAAGTGACGCTGTGGCAATTCTATGTGACGATGTGGCAATTCTTGTGACGCTGTGGCAATTCTTGTGACGCTGTGGCAATTCTTGTGACGCAGTCTTGGTGACGCAGTTATATTTTTAGTTTTTTTCCTCCTCGAAGGCAAACGTGGTCATCTACTTATTGAATTCTAACCAGCATATTCACATTTCTTCTATCCCCCAATGGATAGGATTGATCTGATGGATATAGTGTGATGAGTTATTGAACACTCAATCACAAGTGATTGAAGTGGTTACTCAATGCTCTGGCAGCTTGCCTAGAACTCAAGTTCTCCATTATATCAACTTTATACAAGAGAAAACAATGCATTGCCTTAATATTATATTGTAGAATGTTCCATATTGACTGACTTCCCACGCCCTGGGTTGAGATACACTAAAATATTATCTGAATACAGCAGCACTTGATGATATACTGGACTTGTATTCACGATTTATTATGTAATGCAACAATTGTGTAATATGTATAATGGAATTATAACGAGCGTGAAAATGGTGTAGCATTGTCATCTCTGATATCATTGTGGTTTTTGCTGCGTGGATGACAGTTGTGTGCACTTTAGTGCTGTGTTGTGTGTTGCAATGTGAGGGTTCTTGGGTGTTTTTTGGGGGGGTGAGTCTTATGTGAGTTTTGCGAGTACTATTGTAAGTGTTTCCACATGTGTTTTTGTCTGGAGTGTGTTAGGCCGCAACAAACGCTCAATGTCATGTATCAGCAGGGATATGTTATCTACATATCGTCAGTATACACTTTTAGGTTCATGTCAACAAGGACATTCTGTTCGATGATTCCCATGTAAACATGATGATGTTGACAAGAGTCAGCGAAACGCATCTCTTAGCGTCCGGCTTTAATAAAATTATAAAGTGAACTTTGGAAAGTTAATTTAATCATTCCAAACCAGAATAAACTTCTACTCGCAGGAAATCGAAACGTTTTCGTAATAAAAAAAATCCCAATATCAGTTTCTATAAAATATTTTTGAGCAGTTGTATGTATTTTAACTTTCATTCTAATTATAAGCGCTTCGTAAGAGAGATAAGCGAGAATGGATTGATTATTCGTGAATAAATTATTTGCTCGTATGATCAATGCTTTTGAGACATGGATTTGATATACTCATGTATTATTTCTCAGTGATTATTGACAGTGAATTTGTTTAATTTATTGTTCATAATATGGTATATTTTAGTGACATTAATATATGCTAGAAATGCAGATTAGTGAATGATCCATACTACGAGTTTATAGCGACGCTAGCCTAATGAGGCGCTTAAGTGATTATACCCTAATTGTTGTTCTCGAAACTTTATATTGTATTGGATGACATGTTTATTATCATGATGTTAATTGATTATTGCATTACTATATATGAGAAAATCTTTTTGAGGCAATGTGGTGACTTGAACAGGTGTTCTGGTGATTTGGTGGTTCCCATACACCTGTCAGCCTTAATCCACTCAACCACGATAAGACAAAAGTACCAAACAAACTGGAACTCTTCTAAATTCACTAGCAGTTTCTGGAGTCCCCTGGAACTGGAACTTCCAACTGGAATCCAACTGGATTGGATTCCAGTTGGATTCCGGTTCGATTCATCCGGTCTATTGTCTCTCCTATACATAGGTTTGACATTGTTTATCATCCATCTGTTTGGCAGTTTTCTCCTCTTCAGTGAAGTAGAGTAAATTACTGTAAAATGGTCCTGCAGTTCATCCAAAAATCTTCTTTGGTGTTCCTGGAAGATTCTGTCTGATCCAAGGACTTTTTGAGACGTTCGAACCAAACTGGACTGGATCCTTTATTTATTTATCTTCTGTCGCTCAGTATTTCATGTTCGACACCCCCCTCGGAAGTGCTTAGGTTCTGGCTAGATAACTTCATGAACAATTTTTTTATTTTTTTTACTTTGCATATATCCTTGTCATTATCTATTTGTCTAGTTCCTCTCGTGTGAAGTCCACTTGTTCGTTTGCTGTCATTTGTCTTAAGGTGTGAGTGTGCGAAAGATTCGTGTGCATTTAGCCTTGAATATTATGTCATTATCTTCAGATGATTTCGAGGCTTTAGTGTCCCCGCGGCCCGGTCCTCGACCAGGCCTCCACCCCCAGGAAGCAAACTGTGACAGCTGACTAACATATTCCTGTTCTACTTCAATCCTGATCTACACGAGATAATTTATTGTTTCGGTTCTTCTCTGTTTTACTCACTCTTTGCCTCTTATATTTCTTACCTGTTAGCTTTTCGGGCATCAAGTCAATGTAATTTATGAGCCTAACATCCATAACTCTTGATTTGCTCCTTTTTTGGAATGAGGGAACATCATCAGCACATTTATTGACATCAGAGATCACCTTGATGTGTACACGTGTGTTCCAGAGCTCTCTGTCACCCTCTGTACGTATTTCTGCTATTGCGTCATTCGTCCATGCCCCCCTTCCAGGTATTCCTAGGCTTTATATTCCTCTCCCAGCCCTCTTGCTTTGATTTACATTTCATCTATATACAGTTCGTGTGTGTGTGTGTGTGTGTGTGTGTGTGTGTGTGTGTGTGTGTGTGTGTGTGTGTGTGTGTGTGTTTGTGTGTGTGTGTGTGTGTGTGTTGAGGTCACGCCAGACAGGACCCCTGTGAGCCGTGGGAACACTCCTTATCAGACGACCCAACTATTTACGACCAGCGAGCAGCTGCCTGGGACCCGTAGCCAGGATCTCGAAATTCTGTGCGTGTAATAAGGAACCTACATTCAACTTGACCCTTCGAACTGTATCTTACTTACCCTGACCTTACTCACTGCATCACAAGAAACATCATATTGAAGCCTAGTACACGTAGCTTACAAAGTCACAAGAGGCACCTATGTGGACTGTCAATAAACAGTGAAATCAGTTGTCCTTCGAGGCGCCGGAAATATCCTATGTTGACACATTTACGTTTTCAAGGGACCGGCCTGGCTCTGTAGTCATGAGTCGACTCCCTGATCACGGCCAATACCCCGATAACCAACTTCTTGTACACTTAGGTTGGACTCTAAATACCAGTGGGTTCCCACTCAACTGTATTAGGTCTTCTTGACCTTTAGACATTGGAGAATGTGAACCTCAATCTAACCTCTCAGTTGCAGTACAGAAGGAGAGGTAGAGAACCTCTTCGTGAGATATACATAAAAACATTTAAGGGGGTAGAAATAGCCTAAACTACTCTATCCCTTTGAGATGTATTTCTTGCTTATCTCAATAAACATACTTGAACTTGAAAACATTTAATATATAAAATAATTGAATAGTTTTTTGCAGTCTCTACACAGGAATCTTCTTTTGAAGCTTACGTTAAATGACAACAAGGCTATTTTCTCAATAACTATGAAATTTTACACGCTAAGCAATGTTAAATCTAATCAACACATGGGGTGCACAGAAATGTACGACATCAATTTGTATGGCAATCACTGAAATAATGATGTGGCACTTGAGCAGTCCTAATTATTTATATTCACCACATAGATCATCAGTAAGTAATCAAAGGTGCTAACTCAAGGAACTAGTAATCAAGAGCCAGAATGGTCATTACCCTGAGTACATATATACAGTCTTAAAGAATTCTGCAATAATTAAAGACAGAATAGAAATTCTGTCTTTATTCTGTCTGTCACGTCGTGTACTACATTTATTTCTAACACACACACACACACACACCACACACACACACACACACACACACACACACACACACACACACACACACACACACACACACACACACACACACACACACACACACACATACACTGCAATTCGCGCATCATCAATCTTAAACGAACACCTCATCAAGAAGAAAAATTGATCCTCAAAGGTAATATTAACGCAGACCCTCGCGGACGACCTCAATTTCTGAAACCCAAACCCAAACGTGTTGTCGATCACTACGGTCGACTCCAGTGGCCAACCCACACAATCGACCCCATTGGCCAACCTCGTGGCCGCACCAGTGGCCAGCCTGGTGCTCGGCCACAGGGTCGCTTACAGTATGGATCGTTCAGTAAACATTTCACACGAACCTCCCCCAATAAAATGTTTAGATTTATCAAAATAAATGAAACATATTCTTCCTGGTAGCTTCTGGGGACTGGACACTGCGAGACCGCTGGTGTGTGTGTGTCCAGTCAGCTCATATCAAGAGGACACATGTGTCCGGACACGCACAACTTGATGTGAAACATTTCTATGGTCGAGAAGGCCAACAAATGTATTCTTGTACATTGTATATGTCTCAACATGTATTTTTTGCGATTTTTGGGTGCATTTGTGTGAGGATTGTGTGTAGTTTTGTATTTGTGTGAGTTCTTACCTAACAAGTACACAATAATTATAGGTGTTAATATCACGCAGTTTGCAGCAATGAGTTCGTGCTCCTGGGCCCTGCCTTTCCACTACATGTCATCTAATATAATAAATCCCGACCCCCCTTTTGTGTAATATATATATATATATATATATATATATATATATATAACTGAAAACTCACACCCCAGAAGTGACTCGAACCCATACTCCCAGATGCCACGCAACTGGTATGTACAAGACGCCTTAATCCACTTGACCATCACGACCGGACATAATGAGGTGATAGCCGAGGCTATTTGAACCACCCCACCGCCGGCACTCGGATAGTAATCTTGGGCATAGCATTTTACCAAATCACCTCATTCTTTGGGGCACACGTGAGGAACACAAATGCGAACAAGCCTGAATGGTCCCCAGGACAATATGCAACTGAAAACTCACACCCCAGAAGTGACTCGAACCCATACTCCCAGATGCCACGCAACTGGTATGTACAAGACGCCTTAATCCACTTGACCATCACGACCGGACATAATGAGGTGATAGCCGAGGCTATTTGAACCACCCCACCGCCGGCACTCGGATAGTAATCTTGGGCATAGCATTATACCAAATCACCTCATTCTTTGGGGCACACGTGAGGAACACAAATGCGAACAAGCCTGAATGGAATTTTCAGTTGCATATTGTCCTGGGGACCATTCAGGCTTGTTCGCATTTGTGTTCCTCACATGTGCCCCAAAGAATGAGGTGATTTGGTAAAATGCTATGCCCAAGATTACTATCCGAGTGCCGGCGGTGGGGTGGTTCAAATAGCCTCGGCTATCACCTCATTATGTCCGGTCGTGATGGTCAAGTGGATTAAGGCGTCTTGTACATACCAGTTGCGTGGCATCTGGGAGTATGGGTTCGAGTCACTTCTGGGGTGTGAGTTTTCAGTTGCATATTGTCCTGGGGACCATTCAGGCTTGTTCGCATTTGTGTTCCTCACGTGTGCCCCAAAGAATGAGGTGATTTGGTAAAATGCTATGCCCAAGATTACTATCCGAGTGCCGGCGGTGGGGTGGTTCAAATAGCCTCGGCTATCACCTCATTATGTCCGGTCGTGATGGTCAAGTGGATTAAGGCGTCTTGTACATACCAGTTGCGTGGCATCTGGGAGTATGGGTTCGAGTCACTTCTGGGGTGTGAGTTTTCAGTTGCATATTGTCCTGGGGACCATTCAGGCTTGTTCGCATTTGTGTTCCTCACGTGTGCCCCAAAGAATGAGGTGATTTGGTAAAATGCTATGCCCAAGATTACTATCCGAGTGCCGGCGGTGGGGTGGTTCAAATAGCCTCGGCTATCACCTCATTATGTCCGGTCGTGATGGTCAAGTGGATTAAGGCGTCTTGTACATACCAGTTGCGTGGCATCTGGGAGTATGGGTTCGAGTCACTTCTGGGGTGTGAGTTTTCAGTTGCATATTGTCCTGGGGACCATTCAGGCTTGTTCGCATATATATATATATATATATATATATATATATATATATATATATATATATATATATATATATATATATATATATATATATATATACGTGCATATTCGTTTCTTGCTCATTTGCTTTGTTTTATTTTTTCATGTTGTATATTTTCCGAAATTCATGTTTTCCGACTTATCTTGCATGATGCTTCTCAAGTTCTATCTCCCATTAGAGTCTTAACTCATTATTTTTATTTCGTCTTCCATATGACGAAGAGGGATCAGTACTCTCTTATCACTTACTGATATTTGATGTCTGATCTCTTGGTCCGACTTTGGGTGAAGATGTGATCTAACCGCAAAAGGGACACCACCTCCCTTGAACCTGGCAGCCTCTTTCAAATTTTAGTTTCTAAAAGCTTCCATCTGTTGCTCCAGCAATTTAATGTTCAAAGCGTCTTTTCAATGGCGTCTAATTTTCAAGGGCAACGAGAAATGTTTTTTTTTTTCCATTTCTCCTTCAATTTCCATGTGGTTGATATCACCCACGACTAGGATTTTTTGCTGTCATTCTAATAGCTTCATCTCTGACAAGTTGGATTTCGCCTAAACTTCCAAGCTATTTTTTCACACGGGTTGTATATATCATCAAAGTTATCCAGCTCTACTTCTGTGACGTATATTTCTCGCTGAGTCCTAGCTGTTAGTGCAAGTTCTTGTCAGTTCTCTGGCTTTTATAGCAGTGCCTCTTCTCATCTGGCCTCTATTGGCATTTCAAGGTCGATGTTTTCTGTTCTATGATATCTGAAGACTATGTATTATCTAATTTCTTGATCACCATCTCTTCTTAAAATTTCCACCCTGGCATATTTCATTAGGAACTTCGATTTATTTCTTCTAACGTTAGCATTAAATTCGTCTACTTGCCTGCCTCAAGTTCAGGTATGTTTATTGAGACAATGAAATACACCTCAAAAGGAGTAGCTTAGGTTATTTCTGCACTCCAATCTTGTCTTTTCAGGTTTATTTTGACCATATTTATTTTGACCATAAGTTATTTTTATTTTGACCCAGTTATTTTGACCAAAATTTAAGTCTCCCATTACTAGCAGCTTTGGGTCGGTGCCCCTACCACCTCCTCTCCTTCCGAAATGATTAATTACTACAAGGCAGTCATTGTAGTTATTTTAACTCCTCCAAAAAATTGTGTGTGTATGTTTGTGTGTGTACTCACCTAGTTGTGCTTGCAGGGGGGTTGAGCTTTGACTGTGTGGTTTCGCCTCTCAACCGTCAATTAACTGGTGAGATTTTTGTGTGTGTGTGCTTTTAGAAATACGATGCGAGGCTCAAAAAGTGATGGCCTGCACTTTCGAGACATAATGATTGCTTCTAATGTTTCCTATCGGCATAAAGGCTTAGTCGACATGTAATCTCCATTTTTATGGTGTAATATACTGATAATTGAGCATTATAAACCCCAGAGTTATGTCAACTGTTCATGGCACAGTATATCTTTGATAGTGTAGCATATTTTTTATGGTATATTATATATATATAATAGCTTAGCATGATTTTGGTTGTGTATCATGCTTCTGAAAATATACAATGTTTCTGAATGTGGAATATGCAAGTGGGTGTGAGGTTTGCCTTTGATCATGAGCTAAGCCTTTGGGAATACAGAACACTTTTTAATAGTGCAACTTTTTAAAAGTCGTCACACATGTTTATAATGAAGAGTATTATTTGAACAGTGTGGTATTGTGATCATATTTATTTATACTTAAAACAGTTGAAATTCTTTATAATCGCTTATAATAAGAGGATAAAAGTAATATTATTGTGTGGAACAGCCACGTGCTATCCAATCCCCTCGGGACTGAGAATGAATGGATAACATGTTGTGTTAGGATAACAGGTTAGTCATCTAGGGAGGGAAGGGGAAATTGATAATTTTGTTGCAGAAATTTAACAGTGTTTTGTTTGTATTCGCCAATATACCTTCTAATCTGCTTGTTTTCAATGTTCCATCAACTATAATCTTCAAGTTATTTAGGTAGTAAAGGTGATGGTGGATGACGATAGGGGTTGACTGAAGAGGAGATTCACAATGATCAGGTAATGTCAACAGATTACCTTTAACCATGTACCTATTGTCATGGCAGAACTGAAAGCTTCAGAGTCATCCATTAATGTTCGAACACGGCTCAAGTGATGCTGTGTGCAGTCACTGGGAAAACTTGTTCCATCTTTATTTTTTTATCCGAACAAACCCCAATCAGATAACAGGCATTTTCTAATAAACAGGGGTTCGTAAAGCATGTGGCTGACTTGATATAGTTAAAAATATTCCTTCCTCGCTGTTTAATGTGGTTTTAAGTCGAATGACTCTAAACCAACTTTTCGGTTTAGAGTCGGCAACATCAAGCCACGAGGGTGGAGGAATGGTCTCCACATGAGGACTGGCAAGCTATCAACATTACAAGAGGTTCTTTAAGTCACAGTTAAGTTGTATCGTTTAGTTCACTTTATGGACGACATGTTATGAAATGAGATGACGATAATGAACGTATGACTGGGTCGAGTGATAAGGTCACCTCACGACCAGTGACTACACGAACAGGTCGAGTGATAAGGTCACCTCACGACCAGTGACTACACGAACAGGTCGAGTGATAAGGTCACCTCACGACCAGTGACTACACGAACAGGTCGAGATACGAGGTCACCTCACGACCAGTGACTACACGAACAGGTCGAGTGATAAGGTCACCTCACGACCAGTGACTACACGAATTAACAAAAGTGTATAGTTTCAAGTATTTTGTTGTTGTTGAATATATACATATTCTAGGAATTTTTTCATCTGTTGTTGATTATATTTGTTGGGTGATCATTAAGCATAACGACCCTTCTAATGTTAAGAGTCGTAACCCACCTCCAAATCAGACCCACTGACGAGGTCGTAAGTAACCCAGGAAGTTACATTTCCTTCGTAGGGTTTGAGACTGTACGAAGCAGCCTCCAACGTCAAAGGCGTGAATAACACAGCTCGAAACACTCAGAAAAATCCTAAAAAAAAACCAACAACATCATAAAAGATATCTAGGCTTCTTTCCAGCAGCTAAAACAAACGCGCTCGGACTCACATGCAGAAACACTAAGTAAACATTCAATACAAACGTGAATTTGTTCATTTAAAACCAAATTATAGCCAACAGGTTAACATGCATGACCTTTACTTCCCCGCAACAAAAAATCAATATCCGACTAAATATCCCCCGCCCAGTTGCCCAGAATATCAGTGAGAATTAGGAAGAAACATGAAAGAAATGGAGTATTAGAAGGTAGTGACGAGGTATGTACTTGGCAGCTGGGTGGAGAAGAGGCTGGTAATTGTGAGAGCGTCGTCGGTGGAGCCAATATTGACACAGTGATCATCCTCCTCACCTTCCTCATCCATCACCTTCCTCACTGCTGGCAAGGGGCACGTCAGGAACATGGCAGGGGGCACGGGAGGAGGCACGGCAGAAGGCACGGCAGGGAATACGCCAGGAGGCAAGGGAGGATTGAGAGAGTGGTCTTAAGGTGTGCAGTACCTTATGTACCTCTAAGTTACTAAACTTATTCGCTTTTCTTCGCATTACTTAATTCTCAAGTGATTCCCAGACATCTGTCGCTAATAATTTAGCAATTTTTGCTATAAATTATCTTAATGCTGCTCTAATAGACTGTGTATAAAAGAATAATACGAGCGAGAGACGATACTTATATTAACCACACTACTGAACAGTTACTATAACGGAGCCGGTCGGCCGAGCGGACAGCACGCGGGACTTGTGATCCTGTGGTCCTGGGTTCGATCCCAGGCGCCGGCGAGAAACATTGGGCAGAGTTTCTTTCACCCTATGCCCCTGTTACCTAGCAGTAAATAGGTACCTGGGTGTTAGTCAGCTGTCACGGGCTGCTTCCTGGGGGTGGAGGCCTGGTCGAAGACCGGATTGCGGGGACACTAAAGCCCCGAAATCATCTCAAGATAATCTCAAGATAAGGAAAGATGTCAGGAGAACCTAACTGCTGTACAACTGGAACTTTACGCCTTCCCTGGCCTGCAACTCGAGCATGGAGGAATTATCTTGAGGTTATCTTGAGATGATTTCGGGGTTTTAGTGTCCCCGCGGCCCGGTCCTCGACCAAGCCTCCACCCCCAAGAAGCAGCCCGTGACAGCTGACTAACACCCAGGTACCTATTTACTGCTAGGTAACAGGGGCATTCAGGGTGAAAGAAACTTTGCCCATTTGTTTCTGCCTCGTGCGGGAATCGAACCCGCGCCACAGAATTACGAGTCCTGCGCGCTATCCACCAGGCTACGAGGCCCTCTTTAGGTGCTTCACGCAACATAAAATTATACAGAGGCTACGTCAGGCTTCCTCACATGTATTGAACACCATACATGGCGGTGCCATTGTTTTGGTCGGCGACGGCAGAGAACATTGCAGCCGGCAGAGATGGCAACGACAGTGAAGACTGTGGTTGTTAAAGATTCGCTACCTGGAACAAAGTTCCAAATAGCACGGGCTATGGTGAGCCCGCAGAAGACTGTGGTGACGGTTTCAATAAATGTTGAAACATGCAATGAATAAATTCGAGTCAAGAACCATGGGGGGAAATGATGATCTACTGTCTGAGAGTGCTTGTGCCTGGACAGTTGCCGAGGAGGACATTTAATCAATGACAATCCGAGTTCACCAATGATCAGGAAACTGATGCCATAACCAGTAAATTTTCTAGTTGGTAAATCATTTGGTTACTGATCAATATGCAACTTCTGCTTCCTGTAAGGTACAGTGTGATGTGTTTAACAGACATCAGAAACGAATAATGGATTTTCTACAGGGTTGGCATAACCACTTTATTAATTTGCTTTAAAATAAGTTAAGTTAAATCAAAGTTAACCAATTACGAGTATACAAGTCTTCTCCAGAGACCTTGTTAATACAATTACTACCTATTACGAAACATGGGTGCCTTGTGCAGACGAGGAGTCACAATAACGGGGCTGAAATATGTTAACCAAACCACACACTAGAAAGTGAAGGGACGACGACGTTTCGATCCGTCCTGGACCATTCTCAAGTCGATTGTGAGAATCGACTTGAGAATGGTCCAGGACGGATCGAAACGTCATCGTCCCTTCACTTTCTAGTGTGTGGTTTGATTAACATGGGTGTGGAACACACCGTAAGCCTAATAAAGGTGGGCAGCACCCACCACCACCCAACTGGATCCTTCCTTTCCCATTAATCAGAGAACATGAACGAGTAACGCAGCAACTTGGAGACCCGGATCCTTCCTTCCCCATTAATCAGAGAACATGAACGAGTAACGCAGCAACTTGGAGACCCGGATCCTTCCTTTCCCATTAATCAGAGAACATGAACGAGTAACGCAGCAACTTGGAGACCCGGATCCTTCCTTTCCCATTAATCAGAGAACATGAACGAGTAACGCAGCAACTTGGAGACCCGGATCCTTCCTTCCCCATTAATCAGAGAACATGAACGAGTAACGCAGCAACTTGGAGACCCGGATCCTTCCTTCCCCATTAATCAGAGAACATGAACGAGTAACGCAGCAACTTGGAGACCCGGATCCTTCCTTCCCCATTAATCAGAGAACATGAACGAGTAACGCAGCAACTTGGAGACCCGGAGCCGGTCGACCGAGAGGACAGCAGGCTGGACTTGTGATCCTGTGGTCCTGGGTTCGATCCCAGGCGCCGGCGAGAAACAATGGGCAAAGTTTCTTTCACCCTATGCCCCTGTTACCTAGCAGTAAATTAGGTACCTGGGTGTTAGTCAGCTGTCACGGGCTGCTTCCTGGAGGTGGAGGCCTGGTCGAGGACCGGGCCGCGGGGACACTAAAGCCCCGAAATCATCTCAAGATAACCTCAAGATAACCACATGAAACGACCCAACACTGAAGACAACTTATATTTCTGGTCGTAAATAGAAAGATAAGAGACTGTCAACTTACGACTATCTTTTTCATCCTTTTATCTTTCTATTTCCATGTATATAATCCTCTTTTATGTAGTACAAACAAAAGGTGTATGCATGCAGGTTCATTTTGTATAAGTATTTCAGCCACTGTATGTGACAGAGTGCTCAATAACTCTACACTCAGTGATGTCCAATAGATCTCTAGCCCCTGTCCATGGAGGACAGTTCAAAATGTAAACATACTGGTTACCATTGTAAATGAATGACCACGTCTGTGGCAGAAAAAAATATTATGCAAACACTATTCATTCTTCACTATCGAAAACAACAAACCACCAACCACACACTCACTAGCCACACCATCCACTCACTAGCCACACTCTCCACTCACTAGCCACACCATCCACTCAATAGCCTCACTCTCCACTCACTAGCCACACTCTCCACTCACTAGCCACACTCTCCACTCACTAGCCTCACTCTCCACTCACTAGCCACACCATCCACTCAATAGCCACACTCTCCACTCACTAGCCACACTCTCCACTCACTAGCCACACTCTCCACTCACTAGCCACACTCTCCACTCACTAGCCTCACTCTCCACTCACTAGCCACACTCTCCACTCACTAGCCACACCATCCACTCACTAGCCACACCATCCACTCACTAGATACACTCTCCACTCACTAGCCACACTCTCCACTCACTAGCCTCACTCTCCACTCACTAGCCACACCATCCACTCAATAGCCACACTCTCCACTCACTAGCCACACTCTCCACTCACTAGCCACACTCTCCACTCACTAGCCACACTCTCCACTCACTAGCCTCACTCTCCACTCACTAGCCACACTCTCCACTCACTATCCACACTCTCCACTCACTAGCCACACTCTTCACTCACTAGCCACACTCTCCACTCACTAGCCACACCATCCACTCACTAGCCACACTCTCCACTCACTAGCCACACCATCCACTCACTAGCCACACCATCCACTCACTAGCCACACTCTCCACTCACTACCAACGGCACACATTCACTACCCTCCTTGAATATAGAATAAGCGAATGTAAACACAAAAGAGAGGGAGAGAGCGAGAGTGAGGGTTGAACAAAAGGGTGACAAGATAAGGGATGAACAAGAGATTAAGAGGAGAAAATGAACAATACGCCCCAGAACAGACGCTGACCAAGTGGGAAGTGTGAACAGAAGTGTTTGAAAATTTAGATAGAGTGGAAGAGAGAGAGAGAGAGAGAGAGAGAGAGAGAGAGAGAGGGCAGATGGTTGAGGGGAGAGAAAGAAGGAGAGTGAAGCGAAAGATGGAAATAAGAGATAGAGGAGGATGTTTAGGAGAACTAAGGTGAAAGAGGACTAGAGGTATGCATGAAGAAAGGTGTGAAGGGAGAGGTGAGAGCAGCAGGGAAGAGAGAGCAGAGAAATTGTTGGAGAGGGAAGGAGAGGGGGGAAGAAAAGGAGAGATGGGAGAAGATGGAAACATGGAAAGAAAAGAAAGAAGACTAGGAAGGAGAGAGACCCCGGGCACAGCCGGTTACCCATTTAGTTTTAAATACGTAATTTATCATGATAATTACAAGAGAAAAGCTTCATATTTTATGTGCAGCTAAACATTTACATGTTGTATGTAAAGTGACCAAGCTGAATAGTTTAGCTGTTACCAGAGAGATTAAACCAATAGAAAATTCCAAACAGTTTCCCAAACCTTGACTTAGCAGTTAACATAATGCTAAAACAATGTAAGAATGGCTTCAGTAAGACTTCATCTTTAATCAATCATTAAAGTCGAGGAAATGACCTAAATTGTGAACGGATCCGAATGTTGCTTCAAACTCTTGGCCGGTTAACTCAACGTCTGGTGTGGGAAAATATAGTTTAAATCAATAATAGGAAAACCCATTAACAATTCTTCTCATCCTATATCCTCATTTTCATGCACCACCTTCCCCTCTCTTTCATCTTCCCTCTCTTTCTCCACCTTCTCAAATCCTCACCACTTCCCCTACATCCTTGTAATTATCTTCAATACAAACTGCCTCAATACACAGATTAATAAACATAAGTAACATTTATATATCACGGAGAATTTATATTTTCTCGATACAGTTTCATGAGCATTGAGTTTGGTATTTAGGGAGAAATGTTTAATTTGTCATTTTATGCAATGGATGGGCTGGTACTGGGTCAAGCAAGATCATTAGTTGATGATGGGTAGGGGAAGGTGATGAAGGGTAGGGAAGGTGGTGTTGGATAGGGAAGGTGGTGAAGGGTAGGGAAGGTGGTGACGGGTAGTGAGGTTGGTAAAAGATAGGGAAAATAGCGTAGGATCAGTGGGTAAGTGACTACAAGAGAGGGGCGAACACTTTGGTTAAAGCGTCCCCTGAGATTAGCGTTTCTTCACCGCTATTTAAAGCTCTAAAATATAAAGTTTATAAAACACAGAGATAACGTGACCTGGGTTAAGTCAGTGAAACATACATCATCAATAGCGCCGCGGTAATTGGCCGATTATTCAATTTGCTGCAATTATTTGTAAATGTTTATAGCATCTTTATACATGATATATTGCATTACTTTACCTAAATTGCCCGTATTTCACACAAAAACGTTTTTTGGGGTTATCTTGAGGTTATCTTGAGGTTATCTTGAGATGAATTCGGGGCTTTAGTGTCCCCACGATCCGGTCCTCGACCAGGCCTCCACCCCTCAGGAAGCAGCCCGTGACAGCTGACTAACATCCAGGTATCTATTTTACTGCTAGGTAACATGGGCATAGGGTGAAAGAAACTCTGCCCATTGTTTCTCTCCGGCGCCCGGGATCGAATCCGGGACCACAGGATCAAATTAAAGCTGAATTTTAATCGAATTTACAAATACACGTCACAATAGATGATTCAGATTTTAATAAGGTAAATAGGATTTTTAAGATGTAAATGTTTAGAACGAATGAGAACACAGATTTACCGACATCCCAAGTATACTATTTTACGGTAAAAGTCATCCTCGTCATCAATCGAAAAACATACAGACAAGACTCTTGTGTATACTTGTGGTTTATAGCTTAGTTTACATTTACACCTTATAAGCTCAGTTTATACACTGAGAAAATCACAGAAAATGATTTTCTTATACACAGAGAAACCTTGAGTACCTGTCTTCATAGTGCTTACTGACTGGAAAATCTCAGTTTATACACTGGAGAGTCTCAGTAAAACCCTGTACAGTTGTCCTCACCTGTATCCTTGTCCAAACCTGTATCCTCGTCCACATCTGTATCCTCGTCCACACCTGTAGCCTTGTCCACACCTGGCATACACACATGCGGCTCGCGGTGCTCTGCTTTCATCGCTGTATAAATCCAATAACAATCCGTGTGCTGGCCGCCGACAGTGCTCCAGGGACCTCTGTAATAAGTTTATGAAGAGGAAAAATGTACACATCTCTCAGATTAAAAAATAAATTACAAATTACAAATTTAAACTTGCGGGAATCAAATATTTTTCTTTGTGTGTGTTGAATTTGGTGCATTCAATGTTTATGAATATATATATATATATATATATATATATATATATATATATATATATATATATATATATATATATATATATATATATATATATATATATATATATACATATATATATATATATATATACATATATATATATATATATATATATATATATATATATATATATATATATATATATATATATATATATATATACGCCGAACTGTCAAGTTATACAGATAGCCAAGTAGTATTCGATCTGTGATAACAACCTTCACTCTAATGACTTTGTTAATTGTGCCATACATAATTAACTGAGCTAAGCAATGGATCTGCCTTTTACTGTTTACACTCTTTTGCTTTCCTCAAATTCATCCAATAGTTTACTTTTGTTCTGGACGAGGTTTCGAACAAAAGAATATTTGCCGATTAGTCAGTAAATCACTGTGGAGGCTTTAATAATTCTCGTGCGGTTGATAAGCCTTAAAGTCCTCACCAATTGCGTAAATGCTAAAGAGGAGACCTGATTACGACGTATATAATATTCCTGGTTATAAATTGGTTAGGTATATGAACAGACTATTTGAAGTGGTGGAAAAGTCAAGGCCTAGATGACATAAATTTAAATTAACACATTAATGAGGATGAGTTATATAATGCATAACTTTTCAATGTTGTAAGAGATGAGAAGTGGAACGGGTCACGTAGAGAGGTTGATGAAGCTATTTCCACGCAAAAATTGGAGAGTACGCATAGCGAAGCTCAACTACAATAGTAAGCTGAAGGTTACTATTGAAGGGATGGGCCAAGAAGATGAAGCTTGAACCTAACAAACACAGCTTGGCGAGTACAGCAAGGTAAGCTAACACACACACATATAAATAATGTATACTAATGCGGAAAGAATAACTAATAAGCTAGAGGAATATACAGGAATGGTCTCAGTAGAGGCAAACGAGCATTGCTGAATTTATATGAAGAAACCACACAATAATAATAGTCAGCACAGTCTTTCCAAATGGGCATTCGGGTTATTTCAATATATAAAATATACCGAATGGATGGGGAATATAACTTTATATTGAAAATAAATTGGAGTTCATAGAAAACACCCGTGACTGCAACATCCGGAGAACTACATCATGTACAAGGTAACGAGACACGACAAGAGGATCGTTGACAGTTCCTCAGCAAACAACAGCAGGTCAAGTGAAGAGCACGAAGGAAGAGAAACGGAAGCAATCTGCAAGTTTGCTCTTTGCAAATCAAAGAGAGGAAGGAGCCAGGGTGACAAGGGGATTGAGAGCCAAGTTCCTACTGCTCGACGACCTTAATCGCATTGAAGACTACTGAACACCGAAGGTTGACCTCGGTGGGGAGTGGACTCGCGTATGACACGATTACTCGGTACTATGGAAAGATTCTTCCTTATTAAGCAGCACATGACACAGATAACAAGCCGTAGAAGGGTAAGATAAACGACCGTATGAATAAATCCACAAGGGCCGTGACGAGGATTCGAACCGGCATCCGGGAGCATCCCAGACACTGCCTTAATCGACTGAGCTACGACATGGCTAAAAAGAGTTGCAACCGAAGTTCTACTGAACTTACTGCATCCCGCAGCCTCTCCGAGACACAAACCAGGGTTTTACAGGGTGTCTGTGTGTAATAAACGGTCGTGTTTTTATTATCCAGACTGAGGTGGATATTGAGGAAGTAAGATATGTTGAGCTGATTGTAGTTCCATTGATCAATGAGTCGTAGGGTTCGTCTACAGAGAGGCGCTGAAGGAGAACCGAATGCCTGCTGTGTCAATAGGGATCTAAGACTAGCGAAATGGAAACATCGCCTTCATCCAGGACGTCCTGTCACAAAGTGAACGAGAAGGAATGACGATAAATGACATAACAGTGTACATTGCCAAAGAATGTATAAAACTATTAAAGTTCTTAATAAAACAGAGCAAGAATGTGAAAACCAACTATTACTACACCTTACTTTGCTCCTCAGCTCTCTCGTGCCTATTTATTGTCTGTCTCTACTTCCTCATCACAATCGACTTGAGAATGGTCCAGGACGGACCGAAACGTCGTCGTCCCGTCACCTTCTAGTGTGTGGTCTGGTCAACATGTGAAAAGCAAGATTACAGCACGGAATAACAAACAGTAATAGGAAATGAAGGGGACTAATGAGAAGGTTTACAATAGCCAAACAGATGGACCATGTTATAGAGAAAAAACTATCCACAAACGAGGGTGAGAAATATTGTACACTTGGGTTAGAAGAGAACCCAAGATCTATTGCACAGATAAATTCGAGAAAACAAAATTGAAACCAATGGAACATGATAAAACGATACGTAAATGTTCTGAACGAGAGCAACAGAAGGTCGGCGAAAAACTTTACAGGAATTCCCAGTTGATACTCATATATATATTTATCTATGCAACAATGATCACAAAAACACTGATCCAAGTATGCAGAATAACCACATGTGAAAAATAGAAAATGCATAACGCGTTTTCGGCTAACTCGCCTTCATCAGAGCAAAGTAGAATGAAGATGAAGAGAGAGAGAGAGATCTTCATTCTACTTTGCTCTGATGAAGGCGAATTAGCCGAAAACGCGTTAAGCATTTTCTATTTTTCACATGTGGTTATTCTGCATATTTATCTATACTTATAAGAGAGAGATGGTTTGGGGTACGGGATGAACGTAAGCTGGTCGGCGTCGTTAGAATAAAAAAACAAACAGCACATGAGGGTCACATTCAGACCCGCACGATGATTTTTGGCAATGCTCTTCCCCTACACAGCTAAATATGTTGAAAATAAACATTCCAGAACAAATTTAGTTTTTCCCTAAAGTGATAAACACCATTTTTCACTGATCTCGGGAAAAATTACAAAATTTCCTGTTATTCATAATTTGTCCGTAGTCGCATAAAACAGACAATCCTCCGACAGCTTCAAAGGTTTCTCAAGGTTGCGCTTGGTTGACAAAAGGATAGGTTGATGGATGGATAGAGGTACTGATAAACAGATGGATACATGGATAGATAGATGAATATGTGAATGACAAGATGAATTCATAGAATAATAGATGGACAGAGATTTGGATAAATAAACGGATAGATTTCCTTTTATCTGAACACACACACACACACACACACACACACACACACACACACACACACACACATACGCACACACACACACACACACACACACACACA